>NW_028166836.1:0-2500 GCF_964263955.1 Coregonus lavaretus
TGTACCCAAGCTGTGTACCTGACCTTTTCACCAGTGTCTGTTATGTAGCCTTGTCTGTACCCAAGCTGTGTACCCGACCTTTTCACCAGTGTCTGTTATGTAGCCTTGTCTGTACCCAAGCTGTGTACCTGACCTTTTCACCAGTGTCTGTTATGTAGCCTTGTCTGTACCCAAGCTGTGTACCCGACCTTTTCACCAGTGTCTGTTATGTAGCCTTGTCTGTACCCAAGCTGTGTACCCGACCTTTTCACCAGTGTCTGTTATGTAGCCTTGTCTGTACCCAAGCTGTGTACCTGACCTTTTCACCAGTGTCTGTTATGTAACCTTGTCTGTACCCAAGCTGTGTACCTGACCTTTTCACCAGTGTCTGTTATGTAGCCTTGTCTGTACCCAAGCTGTGTACCCGACCTTTTCACCAGTGTCTGTTATGTAGCCTTGTCTGTACCCAAGCTGTGTACCCAACCTTTTCACCAGTGTCTGTTATGTAGCCTTGTCTGTACCCAAGCTGTGTACCCGACCTTTTCACCAGTGTCTGTTATGTAGCCTTGTCTGTACCCAAGCTGTGTACCTGACCTTTTCACCAGTGTCTGTTATGTAGCCTTGTCTGTACCCAAGCTGTGTACCCGACCTTTTCACCAGTGTCTGTTATGTAGCCTTGTCTGTACCCAAGCTGTGTACCTGACCTTTTCACCAGTGTCTGTTATGTAGCCTTGTCTGTACCCAAGCTGTGTACCCGACCTTTTCACCAGTGTCTGTTATGTAGCCTTGTCTGTACCCAAGCTGTGTACCCGACCTTTTCACCAGTGTCTGTTATGTAGCCTTGTCTGTACCCAAGCTGTGTACCTGACCTTTTCACCAGTGTCTGTTATGTAGCCTTGTCTGTACCCAAGCTGTGTACCCGACCTTTTCACCAGTGTCTGTTATGTAGCCTTGTCTGTACCCAAGCTGTGTACCCGACCTTTTCACCAGTGTCTGTTATGTAGCCTTGTCTGTACCCAAGCTGTGTACCTGACCTTTTCACCAGTGTCTGTTATGTAGCCTTGTCTGTACCCAAGCTGTGTACCTGACCTTTTCACCAGTGTCTGTTATGTAGCCTTGTCTGTACCCAAGCTGTGTACCTGACCTTTTCACCAGTGTCTGTTATGTAGCCTTGTCTGTACCCAAGCTGTGTACCCGACCTTTTCACCAGTGTCTGTTATGTAGCCTTGTCTGTACCCAAGCTGTGTACCCGACCTTTTCACCAGTGTCTGTTATGTAGCCTTGTCTGTACCCAAGCTGTGTACCCGACCTTTTCACCAGTGTCTGTTATGTAGCCTTGTCTGTACCCAAGCTGTGTACCCGACCTTTTCACCAGTGTCTGTTATGTAGCCTTGTCTGTACCCAAGCTGTGTACCCGACCTTTTCACCAGTGTCTGTTATGTAGCCTTGTCTGTACCCAAGCTGTGTACCCGACCTTTTCACCAGTGTCTGTTATGTAGCCTTGTCTGTACCCAAGCTGTGTACCCGACCTTTTCACCAGTGTCTGTTATGTAGCCTTGTCTGTACCCAAGCTGTGTACCCGACCTTTTCACCAGTGTCTGTTATGTAGCCTTGTGTTACATCAGCCTGTGATTCCTGATCTTTTGTTTTGGGCTGCTGATCAACTCTTTCATGTTTCTCCCTCAATACCCAACATCAAAGACACATTACCACCAGGTTACTCTACCCTGCACCTTAGAGACTACTGCCCTATGAACACTACCGGTCAAAAGTTTTAGAACATCTACTCATTCAAGGATTTTTCTTTATTTTTACTATTCTCTACATTGTAGAATAATAGTGAAGATATCAAAACTATGAAATAACACATATGGAATCATGTAGTAACCATTTTTATTTTTTAACAAATCTAAATATATTTTATATTTGAGATTCTTCAAATAGCCACCCTTTGCCTTGATGACAGCTTTGCACACTCTTGGCATTCTCTCAACCAGCTTCACCTGGAATGCTTTTCCAACAGTCTTGAAGGAGTTCCCACATATGCACTCACTCTGCGGTCCGACTCATCCCAAACCATCTCAATTTGGTTGAGGTCAGAGGATTGTGGAGGCCAGGTCATCTGATGCTGCACTCCATCACTCTCCTTCTTGGTAAAATAGCCCTTACACAGCCTGGAGGTGTGTTGGGTCATTGTCCTGTTGAAAAACAAATGATAGTCCCACTAAGCCCAAACCAGATGGGATGGCGTATCACTGCAGAATGCTGTGGTAGCCATGCTGGTTAAGTGTGCCTTGAATTCTAAATAAATCACAGACAGTGTCACCAGCAAAGCTCCCCCACACCATAACACCTCCTCCTCCACGCTTTACGGTGGGAAATACACATGCAGAGATCATCTGTTCACCCACACCGCGTCTCACAAAGACACGGCGGTTGGAACTTAAAATCTCCAATTTGGACTCCAGACCAAAGGACAGATTTCCACCGGTCTAATGTCCATTGCTCGTGTTTTTTGGCC
>NW_028166836.1:7500-37584 GCF_964263955.1 Coregonus lavaretus
CTCTCTCTCTCTCTCTCAATTCAATTCAATTCAATTCAATTTAAGGGCTTTATTGGCATGGGAAACGTATGTTAACATTGCCAAAGCAAGTGAAGTAGATAGTAAACAAAAGTGAAATAAACAATAAATATTAACAGTAAACATTACACTCAGAAGTTCCAAAAGAATAAAGACATTTCAAATGTCATATTATGTATATATACAGTGTTGTAACAATGTGCAAATAGTTAAAGTACAAATGGGAAAATAAATGAACATAAATATGGGTTGTATTTACAATGGTGTTTGTTCTTCACTGGTTGCCCTTTTCTTGTGGCAACAGGTCACAAATCTTGCAGCTGTGATGGCACACTGTGGTTTTTCACCCAGTAGATAAGGGAGTTTATCAAAATTGGATTTGTTTTCGAATTCTTTGTGGATCGCTGTAATCTGAGGGAAATATGTGTCTCTAATATGGTCATACATTTGGCAGGAGGTTAGGAAGTGCAGCTCAGTTTCCACCTCATTTTGTGGGCAGTGTGCACATAGCCTGTCTTCTCTTGAGAGTCAGGTCTGCCTACGGCGGCCTTTCTCAATAGCAAGGCTATGCTCACTGAGTCTGTACATAGTCAAAGCTTTCCTTAAGTTTGGGTCAGTCACAGTGGTCAAGTATTCTGCCACTGTGTACTCTCTGTTTAGGGCCAAATAGCATACTAGTTTGCTCTGTTTTTTTGTTTGTTCTTTCCAATGTGTCAAGTAATTCTCTTTTTGTTTTCTCATGATTTGGTTGGGTCTAGTTGTGTTGTTGTTGTTGTTGTCCTGGGGCTGTGTGGGGTCTGTTTGTGTTTGTGAACAGAGCCCCAGGACAAGCTTACTTAGGGGACTCTTCTCCAAGTTCATCTCTCTGTAGGTGATGGCTTTGTTATGGAAGGTTTGGGAATCGCTTCCTTTTAAGTGGTTATAGAATTTAACGGCTCTTTTCTGGATTTTGATAATTAGCGGGTATTGGCCTAATTCTGCTCTGCATGCATTATTTGGTGTTTTACGTTGTACACGGAGGATGTTTTTGCAGAATTCTGCATGCAGAGTCTCAATTTGGTGTTTGTCCCATTTTGTGAATTCTTGGTTGGTGAGCGGACCCCAGACCTCAGAACCATAAAGGGCAATGGGTTCTATAACTGATTCAAGTATTTTTAGCCAGATCCTAATTGGTATGTCAAATTTTATGTTCCTTTTGATGGCATAGAAGGCCCTTCTTGCCTTGTCTCTCAGATCGTTCACAGCTTTGTGGAAGTTACCTGTGGCGCTGATGTTTAGGCCGAGGTATGTATAGTTTTTTGTGTGCTCTAGGGCAACGGTGTCTAGATGGAATTTGTATTTGTGGTCCTGGCAACTGGACCTTTTTTGGAACACCATTATTTTTGTCTTACTGAGATTTACTGTCAGGGCCCAGGTCTGACAGAATCTGTGCAGAAGATCTAGGTGCTGCTGTAGGCCCTCCTTGGTTGGTGACAGAAGCACCAGATCGTCAGCAAACAGAAGACATTTGACTTCAGATTCTAGTAGGGTGAGGCCGGGTGCTGCAGACTGTTCTAGTGCCCTCGCCAATTCGTTGATATATATGTTGAAGAGGGTGGGGCTTAAACTGCATCCCTGTCTCACCCCACGGCCCTGTGGAAAGAAATGTGTGTGTTTTTTGCCAATTTTAACCGCACACTTGTTGTTTGTGTACATGGATTTTATAATGTCGTATGTTTTTCCCCCAACCCCACTTTCCATCAATTTGTATAGCAGACCCTCATGCCAAATTGAGTCAAAAGCTTTTTTGAAATCAACAAAGCATGAGAAGACTTTGCCTTTGTTTTGTTTTGTTTGTTTGTCAATTAGGGTGTGCAGGGTGAATACGTGGTCTGTCGTACGGTAATTTGGTAAAAAGCCAATTTGACATTTGCTCAGTACATTGTTTTCACTGAGGAAATGAACTAGTCTGCTGTTAATGATAATGCAGAGGATTTTCCCAAGGTTGCTGTTGACGCATATCCCACGGTAGTTATTGGGGTCAAATTTGTCTCCACTTTTGTGGATTGGGGTGATCAGTCCTTGGTTCCAGATGTTGGGGAAGATGCCAGAGCTAAGGATGATGTTAAAGAGTTTAAGTATAGCTAATTGAAATTTGTGGTCTGTATATTTTATCATTTCATTGAGGATACCATCAACACCACAGGACTTTTTGGGTTGGAGGGTTTGTATTTTATCCTGTAGTTCATTCAATGTAATTGGAGAATCCAGTGGGTTCTGGTAGTCTTTAATAGTTGATTCTAAGATTTGCATTTGATCATGTATATTTTTTTGCTGTTTGTTCTCTGTTATAGGGCCAAAAAGATTGGAGAAGTGGTTTACCCATACATCTCCGTTTTGGATAGATAGCTCTTCGTGTTGTTGTTTGTTTAGTGTTTTCCAATTTTCCCAGAAGTGGTTAGAGTCTATGGATTCTTCAATTACATTGAGCTGATTTCTGACATGCTGTTCCTTCTTTTTCCGTAGTGTATTTCTGTATTGTTTTAGTGATTCACCATAGTGAAGGCGTAGGCTCAGGTTTTCTGGGTCTCTATGTTTTTGGTTGGATAGGTTTCTCAATTTCTTTCTTAGGTTTTTGCATTCTTCATCAAACCATTTATCACTGTTATTACTTTTCTTTGGTTTTCTGTTAGAGATTTTTAGATTTGATAGGGAAGCTGAGAGGTCAAATATACTGTTTAGGTTTTCTACTGCCAAGTTTACACCTTCACTATTACAGTGGAACGTTTTGTCCAGGAAGTTGTCTAGAATGGATTGAATTTGTTGTTTCCTAATTGTTTTTTGGTAGGTTTCAACACTACTTTCCTTCCATCTATAGCATTTCTTAATATTATTTAGTTCTTTTGGCTTTGATGCCTCATGATTGAGTATTGCTCTGTTCAAGTAGACTGTGATTTTGCTGTGGTCTGATAGGGGTGTCAGTGGGCTGACTGTGAACGCTCTGAGAGACTCTGGGTTGAGGTCAGTGATAAAGTAGTCTACAGTACTACTGCCAAGAGATGAGCTATAGGTGTACCTACCATAGGAGTCCCCTCGAAGCCTACCATTGACTATGTACATACCCAGTGTGCGACAGAGCTGCAGGAGTCGTGACCCATTTTTGTTGGTTATGTTGTCGTAGTTGTGCCTAGGGGGGCATATGGGGGAGGGAATGCTGTCACCTCCAGGTAGGTGTTTGTCCCCCTGTGTGCTGAGGGTGTCAGGTTCTTGTCCAGTTCTGGCATTTAGGTCGCCACAGACTAGTACATGTCCCTGGGTCTGGAAATGATTGATTTCCCCCTCCAGGATGGAGAAACTGTCTTCATTAAAGTATGGGGATTCTAGTGGGGGGATATAGGTAGCACACAGGAGGACATTTTTCTCAGTTGAGATAATTTCCTTTTGAATTTCTAACCAAATGTAAAATGTTCCTGTTTTGATTAATTTAATAGAGTGAGTTAGGTCTGCTCTATACCAAATTAGCATACCCCCTGAGTCCCTTCCCTGTTTCACACCTGGTAGTTTGGTGGATGGGACTACCAGCTCTCTGTAACCTAGAGGGCAACCAGTGGGTCCGTCTCCTCTATACCATGTTTCTTGTAGGATGACAATGTCTGTATTTCCGATTTCTTTGGTGAAGTCCAGATTCCTGCTCTTTAGGCCAAAGGCAGATGACCTCAGGCCTTGGATATTCCAGGATGAAATAGTGAAGGCTTTGTGTTCCATAAAGTGTCTAATGTTGTTGGTTGTGTGGTTTGGCCTCAGGCCAGTAATTGTGAGCAGAGCCTGCTGAGCATCTGGTACATGCCATTGGCTTGGGCTAGTGTAAGAGTGGGTGTTGGGCCTGTTTGCCTGCTCACGGCCTGGGCGTATGTGTGACTTTCATGTTGAGGCCCTCTTTGTGGGAGTGGGGGGCTTGGGGTGGGTAGGAGGGGCATAGGTCTGATCTGAGGGGGCCTAAATGGGGTGTGGGCATGGTTGACTTGGGGGGGAGTTAATTGGTTGGGGTGGGGGTGTAGATGTGGTTGATGGTGCTGTGGTCTGGATGTAGGTCCTCTCTGCGGGGGTCCTCTATGTGTAGGTCCTGGGGGGGGTCCCGCAGGTCTGGGAGAGTGTCTCGCTGGTCTGGGCGGGGTGTCTGTTGATCTGTTGCTCCTGTGTGAGGTGTTGGGTCTGCGGTTGAGGGCGATATCCTTTAGGGTCCGGGCGAAGGTGGGCACTGCTGCCTTGTATAGGTGGACCTGGTCGTAAAGGCTGTTCACGTCCAGGGTGGAGTGGTGGGCCAGGAAGACATTTGGTTTTGATGCACAGTCACGGGAAATACTTGCGTTTACCCGCTGTATGGTAGCAGGGTGGAAGTCTTTTCGTGGTAACAGGGTTGAGATAACCACTTGTGCGTTGGGGAAAGTAGAAGAAGCTTTTTCTATCACGCCCTTGAGTGATGTGGCCACCCTTTCCTGCTGTGTTCTCAGGTCGTTTGTGCCTGTGTGTATTATTATGTGGCTGGGTGATCCTAGTCGGTCCTTAGACAGAAGGTCTAGGGCGCGCTGGGTATTTGGACACCAGAGTTTAGACACTGTGTGTTTTGGAAAAAGTTTATTTTCTTGTATGTATTTCCCGTTTGAGTCCATAAGGAGTACAATCTGTGGCTTGTGTATGTCCTCAGTGGGTGTGGGGGGGTCGTCATGAGGGCTATCAGGGTGTCTGACTGGGGGGTTGCTCAGAGGGGTTGGGATCCCCTGGGCTTGGGGTTCTTCATTTGTTTGTCTGGGTGTGATGTCGAGGCTATGGTCAGGGTCTAGGGTGTACTGTTCTGCTGCGGTGTCGAGACTTTGGCCAGGATCTGAGGTGGGCTGTTCTCTAATGGGTTGTTCAATGTCACCCATCATCGTTCTCACCTTCTCCTCCAGCACTCTGATCCTCTCCTCTAGTGCTCTGTTCTTCTCCTGCTCCTGCTCTTTCTCCTGTTGATGTTGTCTCACCACAGTCCAGAGTGCAGACATGTCTCTCTCTACCTGCAGCTCTCCAGGTCTAGTTAAGGGGGTGTTGTTGTGCTGGACTGTTGTCTGGGTCTGTGCTGACTGGAGTGTGTTCACCTGCTGTTCCAGCTCCACCTGCCTTACCTCCAGCTGGGTGAATTTATCCTTCATTTCAATGAGGGAGTAGTACTCTGTGCTGGGAAGTTGAGTTTCTGCTTGGGGTTGCTCTGTGGGGTTATTTAATGAAGAGGTCTGGTCTGACCCGCTCGGGGTAGGGGTATCTTTCTCAAGGGACAGCTTCTCCTGCTGAGCTATTTCTTTGATTAGGTGAAAGTCCAGCTGGAACTGTTTGGTGTTGCCTTGAACCAAAACGGTTCCAGATTTATAGAGATTAATATTAGACGACTCAGAGTCCTCGTTGTCCAGTATCCTGAGTTTCCACCCGTCGCTAACACCCCCCCTCTTAACAGAGGGGTAGTGTGCTAGTATAGCACTGTGCCATGCCAGGGGATGGTCTGTGTGGAAGATAAGGTTGCTTATGTTGCCATTTTTATACAAATCAGCAAAAAGTGTCTCGTGCTTCCCCAAAAGAAGTTTCAATTTGTACTATTTTCGTGTCTTGTCGTTTTTTACATTCAGAGGGTACTGTATTTTAATGACCTCTGAACAGTGGGGGGGTGCTTCTAAGGCCTCTTCTAAGGCCTCTAGTTGGGGTAGACTGTACGACTCTCCTGCCATTGTTGGGCTCAAGGGCTTTGACACCTCTCACTTCACACGTCAGTGCTAATTGAAATTGTATCTCTTTGTAGCAAGCTTAAGCTTGGTAGCCTTAGAATTCAGTCCTTATAATATAAAATATATCATTGTAATGAATTTTTCTTCTTGGTTTTTGAAAGTGAAAAATAGCTTCATACTAAACATTACTCACTCAGTTCCAGGTTGGATGGTGTTTTCAGGTTTCTGTTTGTTTTCCAGAGCATTTGCTGTATAGTTTGAGAATAGTAATCCTTGGTAGTAGAAAGCTTTCCAGGTAATTCCGTCCAAAATCAGGTTGTAGGTTTGGAGTTTTGGTTTGGAATAAAGGTTATGTTGTGGAGGGTAGCATCCTGTATATGTCCCTGCCAAAAAATCCTACTTTATCTAACTCTAAATCTATATATTTTGTTAAAAATGCAGGAGCAATGTCTTTGAGCTCTCTCTCTCTCTCTCTCTCTCTCTCTCTCTCTCTCTCTCTCTCTCTCTCTCTCTCTCTCTTTCTCTCTCTGCATCATCCATCATTAACAGGTCAGCTTTACAGAGCTTTCTCTTTGTATTGTATCAATGAAGCAGTTTTTCCACTAGCCCAGCCAGCAAGCACCCTCTAACAGACCAACCCAGCCAGTGGAGACCTGATGGTGTAACTCTTAGCCCTCTAACAGACCAACCCAGCCAGTGGAGACCTGATGGTGTAACTCTTAGCCCTCTAACAGACCAACCCAGCCAGGAGGATACCTGATGGTGTAACTCTTAGCCCTCTAACAGACCAACCCAGCCAGTGGAGACCTGATGGTGTAACTCTTAGCCCTCTAACAGACCAACCCAGCCAGTGGAGACCTGATGGTGTAACTCTTAGCCCTCTAACAGACCAACCCAGCCAGTGGAGACCTGATGGTGTAACTCTTAGCCCTCTAACAGACCAACCCAGCCAGTGGAGACCTGATGGTGTAACTCTTAGCCCTCTAACAGACCAACCCAGCCAAAGGAGACGTGATGGTGTAACTCTCAGCCCTCTAACAGACCAACCCAGCCAGTGGAGACCTGATGGTGTAACTCTCAGCCCTCTAACAGACCAACCCAGCCAGTGGAGACCTGATGGTGTAACTCTCAGCCCTCTAACAGACCAACCCAGCCAGTGAAGACCTGATGGTGTAACTCTCAGCCCTCTAACAGACCAACCCAGCCAGTGGAGACCTGATGGTGTAACGCTTAGCCCTCTAACAGACCAACCCAGCCAGTGGAGACCTGATGGTGTAACTCTCAGCCCTCTAACAGACCAACCCAGCCAGTGGAGACCTGATGGTGTAACTCTTAGCCCTCTAACAGACCAACCCAGCCAGGAGGAGACCTGATGGTGTAACTCTTAGCCCTCTAACAGACCAACCCAGCCAGGAGGATACCTGAGGGTGTAACTCTCAGCCCTCTAACAGACCAACCCAGCCAGGGGGAGACCTGATGGTGTAACTCTCAGCCCTCTAACAGACCAACCCAGCCAGTGGAGACCTGATGGTGTAACTCTCAGCCCTCTAACAGACCAACCCAGCCAGGTGGAGACCTGATGGTGTAACTCTCAGCCCTCTAACAGACCAACCCAGCCAGTGGAGACCTGATGGTGTAACTCTCAGCCCTCTAACAGACCAACCCAGCCAGGAGGAGACCTGATGGTGTAACTCTTAGCCTTCTAACAGACCAACCCAGCCAGTGGAGACCTGATGGTGTAACTCTTAGCCCTCTAACAGACCAACCCAGCCAGTGGAGACCTGATGGTGTAACTCTTAGCCCTCTAACAGACCAACCCAGCCAGTGGAGACCTGATGGTGTAACTCTTAGCCCTCTAACAGACCAACCCAGCCAGTGGAGACCTGATGGTGTAACTCTTAGCCCTCTAACAGACCAACCCAGCCAGTGGAGACCTGATGGTGTAACGCTTAGCCCTCTAACAGACCAACCCAGCCAGGAGGAGACCTGATGGTGTAACTCTTAGCCTTCTAACAGACCAACCCAGCCAGTGGAGACCTGATGGTGTAACTCTTAGCCCTCTAACAGACCAGCCCAGCCAGTGGAGACCTGATGGTGTAACTCTTAGCCCTCTAACAGACCAACCCAGCCAGTGGAGACCTGATGGTGTAACTCTTAGCCCTCTAACAGACCAACCCAGCCAGTGGAGACGTGATGGTGTAACTCTTAGCCTTCTAACAGACCAACCCAGCCAGTGGAGACCTGATGGTGTAACTCTTAGCCCTCTAACAGAACAACCCAGCCAGTGGAGACCTGATGGTGTAACTCTTAGCCCTCTAACAGACCAACCCAGCCAGTGGAGACCTGATTTTGTAACTCTTAGCCCTCTAACAGACCAACCCAGCCAGTGGAGACCTGATGGTGTAACTCTCAGCCCTCTAACAGACCAACCCAGCCAGTGGAGACCTGATGGTGTAACTCTTAGCCCTCTAACAGACCAACCCAGCCAGTGGAGACCTGATGGTGTAACTCTTAGCCCTCTAACAGACCAACCCAGCCAGTGGAGACCTGATGGTGTAACTCTCAGCCCTCTAACAGACCAACCCAGCCAGTGGAGACCTGATGGTGTAACTCTCAGCCCTCTAACAGACCAACCCAGCCAGGGGGAGACCTGAGGGTGTAACTCTTAGCCCTCTAACAGACCAACCCAGCCAGTGGAGACCTGATGGTGTAACTCTTAGCCCTCTAACAGACCAACCCAGCCAGTGGAGACCTGATGGTGTAACTCTCAGCCCTCTAACAGACCAACTCAGCCAGTGGAGACCTGATGGTGTAACTCTTAGCCCTCTAACAGACCAACCCAGCCAGGAGGAGACCTGATGGTGTAACTCTTAGCCCTCTAACAGACCAACCCAGCCAGGAGGATACCTGATGGTGTAACTCTTAGCCCTCTAACAGACCAACCCAGCCAGGAGGAGACCTGATGGTGTAACTCTTAGCCTTCTAACAGACCAACCCAGCCAGTGGAGACCTGATGGTGTAACTCTTAGCCCTCTAACAGACCAACCCAGCCAGTGGAGACCTGATGGTGTAACTCTCAGCCCTCTAACAGACCAACCCAGCCAGTGGAGACCTGATGGTGTAACTCTTAGCCCTCTAACAGACCAGCCCAGCCAGTGGAGACCTGATGGTGTAACTCTTAGCCCTCTAACAGACCAACCCAGCCAGTGGAGACCTGATGGTGTAACTCTTAGCCCTCTAACAGACCAACCCAGCCAGTGGAGACCTGATGGTGTAACTCTTAGCCCTCTAACAGACCAACCAAGCCAGTGGAGACGTGATGGTGTAACTCTTAGCCTTCTAACAGACCAACCCAGCCAGTGGAGACCTGATGGTGTAACTCTTAGCCCTCTAACAGAACAACCCAGCCAGTGGAGACCTGATGGTGTAACTCTCAGCCCTCTAACAGACCAACCCAGCCAGTGGAGACCTGATGGTGTAACTCTTAGCCCTCTAACAGAACAACCCAGCCAGTGGAGACCTGATGGTGTAACTCTTAGCCCTCTAACAGACCAACCCAGCCAGTGGAGACCTGATTTTGTAACTCTTAGCCCTCTAACAGACCAACCCAGCCAGTGGAGACCTGATGGTGTAACTCTCAGCCCTCTAACAGACCAACCCAGCCAGTGGAGACCTGATGGTGTAACTCTTAGCCCTCTAACAGACCAACCCAGCCAGTGGAGACCTGATGGTGTAACTCTTAGCCCTCTAACAGACCAACCCAGCCAGGAGGATACCTGATGGTGTAACTCTTAGCCCTCTAACAGACCAACCCAGCCAGGAGGATACCTGAGGGTGTAACTCTTAGCCCTCTAACAGACCAACCCAGCCAGTGGAGACCTGATGGTGTAACTCTTAGCCCTCTAACAGACCAACCCAGCCAGTGGAGACCTGATGGTGTAACTCTTAGCCCTCTAACAGACCAACCCAGCCAGGAGGATACCTGATGGTGTAACTCTTAGCCCTCTAACAGACCAACCCAGCCAGTGGAGACCTGATGGTGTAACTCATAGCCCTCTAACAGACCAACCCAGCCAGGAGGAGACCTGATGGTGTAACTCTTAGCCCTCTAACAGACCAACCCAGCCAGGAGGATACCTGATGGTGTAACTCTTAGCCCTCTAACAGACCAACCCAGCCAGGAGGAGACCTGATGGTGTAACTCTTAGCCCTCTAACAGACCAACCCAGCCAGGAGGATACCTGATGGTGTAACTCTTAGCCCTCTAACAGACCAACCCAGCCAGTGGAGACCTGATGGTGTAACTCATAGCCCTCTAACAGACCAACCCAGCCAGTGGAGACCTGATGGTGTAACTCTTAGCCCTCTAACAGACCAACCCAGCCAGTGGAGACCTGATGGTGTAACTCTTAGCCTTCTAACAGACCAACCCAGCCAGTGGAGACCTGATGGTGTAACTCTCAGCCCTCTAACAGACCAACCCAGTCAGTGGAGACCTGATGGTGTAACTCTCAGCCCTCTAACAGACCAACCCAGCCAGTGGAGACCTGATGGTGTAACTCTCAGCCCTCTAACAGACCAACCCAGCCAGTGGAGACCTGATGGTGTAACTCTTAGCCCTCTAACAGACCAACCCAGCCAGTGGAGACCTGATGGTGTAACTCTTAGCCCTCTAACAGACCAACCCAGCCAGGAGGAGACCTGATGGTGTAACTCTTAGCCCTCTAACAGACCAACCCAGCCAGTGGAGACCTGATGGTGTAACTCTCAGCCCTCTAACAGACCAACCCAGCCAGTGGAGACCTGATGGTGTAACTCTTAACCCTCTAACAGACCAACCCAGCCAAAGGAGACGTGATGGTGTAACTCTTAGCCCACGGTTAAGTGAGGGTTGGCCCTATGGCTTGACTGGTCATGAATCCAACATTCTTTACAGACAAAAATGTTATATCATTTTATCTGTGAGAAGCTACCTCCTACTCTGGACTATCAGTGTAATCTAACGGCCTGTAGAGAGCTGTAGAGACATTCACAGTGCTAGAGGACATACAACACAAACACAGGCACAGAGAGATAGGACAACCTTGCCCTCTCCTCACCCCCCTCTCCTCACCCCTCTCTCCTCACCCCCCTCTCCTCACCCCTCTCTCCTCACCCCTCTCTCCTCACCCCTCTCTCCTCACCCCTCTCTCCTCACCCCCCTCTCCTCACCCCTCTCTCCTCACCCCTCTTCCTCCTCTCCCCCTTCTAAGAATGAGTAATGCTTCTCTCTCTGTGGTTGTGATTCCGGAAACAAAGTCTTTCTGTTTTTTTCACGTCCTGGATACCTTCAGCCGACCTTCCCACCAGGCTCCTGTTTCATCACTCATTGATTGGTTTCCTTCCTCCTCTCCCTCGTTCCTCTCCTCTCATCCTTCTCTCCTCTTCCCTTTGTAGTTTATCTTGCTTGTTTGCAGCGAGAGAGAGAGACAGAGAGAGGGAGAGAGAGAGAGAGAGAGAGAGAGAGAGAGAGAGAGAGAGAGAGAGAGAGAGAGAGAGAGAGAGAGAGAGACACACGTTTCCCATGCCAATAAAGCCCTTAAATTGAAATTGAAATGAATTGAGAGAGACAGAGATAGGGTGAAACACTAAAACAGTACAGAAATACACTAAGAAAAAATAGCGAACATGTGATTGAAGAATTCATAGAACAGGAAGAGCTACCAATCCAAAATGGAGCTGTATGGATAAACCTCTTCTCCAACCTATTCAGCCATATAACAAAGAACCAGGATGAAACATATACACACAATCATTTACAAAACGTAGAATCAGCTGTTAAAGACTACCACAACCCACTGGATTCTCCAATTACATTGGATGAGCTACAGGACAAAATACAAACCCTCCAACCCCAAAAAGGCCTGTGGTGTTGATGGTATACTAAACGCAATGATAAAATATATAGACCACAAATAAAAATGGGCTATTCTTCAACTCTTCAACATTATTCTCAGCTTTGGCATCTTCCCCAATATGTGGAACCAAGATCTGATCACACCAATCCACAAAAGCGTCTGTCCTCGGTTGCAACACTCACTACCGAGTTCCAAACTGCCTCTAGAAGCAACTTCAGCACAAGAACTGTTCGTCGGGGGCTTCATGAAATGGGTTTCCATGGCCGAGCAGCCGCACACAAGCCTAAGATCACCATGCGCAATGCCAAGCGTCAGCTGGAGTGGTGTAAAGCTCGCCGCCATTGGACTCTGGAGTGATGAATCACGCTTCACCATCTGGCAGTCCAACGGACAAATCTGGGTTTGGCGGATGCCAGGAGAACGCTACCTACCCGAATGCATAGTGCCAACTGTAAAGTTTGGTGGAGGAGGAATAATGGTCTGGGGCTGTTTTTCATGGTTCGGGCTAGGCCCCTTAGTTCCAGTGAAGGGAAATCTTAACATTACAGGATACAATGACATTCTAGACGATTCTGTGCTTCCAACTTTGTCCAAACAGTTTTGGGAAGGCCCTTTCCTGTTTCAGCATGACAATGCCCCCGTGCACAAAGTGAGGTCCATCCAGAAATGGTTTGTCGAGATCGATGTGAAAGAACTTGACTGGCCTGCACAGAGCCCTGACCTCAACCTAATCTAACACCTTTGGGATGAATTGGAACGCCGACTGCGAGCCAGGCCTAATCGCCCAACATCAGTGCCAGACCTCACTAATGCTCTTGTGGCTGAATGGAAGCAAGTCCCCGCAGCAATGTTCCAACATCTAGTCGAAAGCCTTCCCAGAAGAGTGGAGGCTGTTATAGCAGCAAAGGGGGGACCAACTCCATATTAATGCCCATGATTTTGGAATGAGATGTTTGACGAGCTGGTGTCCACATACTTTTGGTAATGTAGTGTACCTGTCTAACAGAACACAGAGGATGTTCTTTAATGGAAGCCTCTCCAACATAATCCAGTTAGAGTCAGGCATTCCCCAGGGCAGCTGTCAAGGCCCCTTGCTTTTTTCAATATTTACTAATGACCTGTTTCTGAGTTGCCAGTGTGTCGATGTATGCGGATGACTCAAAACTATGCACGTCAGCTACCACAGCAAGTGAAATCACTGCAACACTTAACAAAAAGCTGCCGTCAGTTTTAGAATGGGGGGCAAGAAATAAGCTAGTCCTAAATATTTCAAAAACTAAAAGCATTGTATTTGGGACAAAATGTTCACTAAACCGTAAACCTCAACTAAATCTTGTAATGAATCATGTGGAAATTGAGCAAGTTGAGGAGACTAAACTGCTTGGCTTAACCCTGGATTGTAAACTGTCATGGTCAAAACATATTGATGCAACAGTAGCTAAGATGGGGAGAAGTCTGTCCATAATAAAGAGCTGCTCTACATTCTTAACAGCACTATCAACAAGGCAGGTCCTACAGGCCCTAGTTTTGTCACAGGCACACACACACTAACACACTCTACACACACATATATTGTAATATTGTTATGTCGCTTTATTAGGGATTTTGAATTGTAGATATGGTTTAGTACAGTAGTGGTGTAATAATGTGTTGCATTGTAGATATGGTTTAGTACAGTAGTGGTGTAATAATGTGTTGTATTGTAGATATGTAGTGGTGTAATAATGTGTTGTATTGTAGATATGTAGTGGTAGAGTTGTGGTGTAATAATGTGTTGTATTGTAGATATGTAGTGGTGTAATAATGTGTTGTATTGTAGATATGTAGTGGTAGAGTTGTGGTGTAATAATGTGTTGTATTGTAGATATGTAGTGGTGTAATAATGTGTTGTATTGTAGATATGTAGTGGTGTAATAATGTGTTGTATTGTAGATATGTAGTGGTAGAGTAGTGGTGTAATAATGTGTTGTATTGTAGATATGTAGTGGTGTAATGATGTGTTGTATTGTAGATATGTAGTGGTGTAATAATGTGTTGTATTGTAGATATGTAGTGGTGTAATAATGTGTTGTATTGTAGATATGTAGTGGTGTAATAATGTATTATATTGTAGATACAGTGGGGAGAACAAGTATTTGATACACTGCCGATATTGCAGGTTTTCCTACTTACAAAGCATGTAGAGGTCTGTAATTTGTATCATAGGTACACTTCAAATGTGAGAGACGGAATCTAAAACAAAAATCCAGAAAATCACATTGTATGATTTTTAAGTAATTGATTTTCATTTTATTGCATGACATAAGTATTTGATACATCAGAAAAGCAGAACTTAATGTTTGGTACAGAAACCTGTGTTTGCAATTACAGAGATCATACGTTTCCTGTAGGTCTTGACCAGGTTTGCACACACTGCAGCAGGGATTTTGGCCCACTTTTCCATACAGACCTTCTCCAGATCCTTCAGGTTTCGGGGCTGTCGCTGGGCAATACAGACTTTCAGCACCCTCCAAAGATTTTCTATTGGGTTCAGGTCTGGAGACTGGCTAGGCCACTCCAGGACCTTGAGATGCTTCTTACGGAGCCACTCCTTAGTTGCCCTGGCTGTGTGTTTCGGGTCGTTGTCATGCTGGAAGACCCAGCCATGACCCATCTTCAATGCTCTTACTGAGGGAAGGAGGTTGTTGGCCAAGATCTCGCGATACATGGCCCCATCCATCCTCCCCTCAATACGGTGCAGTCGTCCTGTCCCCTTTGCAGAAAAACATCTCCAAAGAATGATGTTTCCACCTCCATGCTTCACGGTTGGGATGATGTTCTTGGGGTTGTACTCATCCTTCTTCTTCCTCTAAACACGGCGAGTGGAGTTTAGACCAAAAAGCTCTATTTTTGTCTCATCAGACCACATGACCTTCTCCCATTCCTCCTCTGGATCATCCAGATGGTCATTGGCAAACTTCAGACGGGCCTGGAAATGCGCTGGCTTGAGCAGGGGGACCTTGCGTGCGCTGCAGGATTTTAATCCATGACGGCGTAGTGTGTTACTAATGGTTTTCTTTGAGACTGTGGTCCCAGCTCTCTTCAGGTCATTGACCAGGTCCTGCCGTGTAGTTCTGGGCTGATCCCTCACCTTCCTCATGATCATTGATGCCCCACGAGGTGAGATCTTGCATGGAGCCCCAGACCGAGGGTGATTGACCGTCATCTTGAACTTCTTCCATTTTCTAATAATTGCGCCAACAGTTGTTGCCTTCTCACCAAGCTGCTTGCCTATTGTCCTGTAGCCCATCCCAGCCTGTGCAGGTCTACAATTTTATCCCTGATGTCTTTACACAGCTCTCTGGTCTTGGCCATTGTGGAGAGGTTGGAGTCTGTTTGATTGAGTGTGTGGACAGGTGTCTTTTATACAGGTAACGAGTTCAAACAGGTGCAGTTAATACAGGTAATGAGTGGAGAACAGGAGGGCTTCTTAAAGAAAAACTAACAGGTCTGTGAGTGCCGGAATTCTTACTGGTTGGTAGGTGATCAAATACTTATGTCATGCAATAAAATGCAAATTAATTACTTAAAAATCATACAATGTGATTTTCTGGATTTTTGTTTTAGATTCCGTCTCTCACAGTTGAAGTGTACCTATGATAAAAATTACAGACCTCTACATGCTTTGTAAGTAGGAAAATCGGCAAAATCGGCAGTGTATCAAATACTTGTTCTCCCCACTGTATGTAGTGGTAGAGTAGTGGTGTAATAATGTGTTGTATTGTAGATATGTAGTGGTGTAATAATGTGTTGTATTGTAGATATGTAGTGGTGTAATAATGTGTTGTATTGTAGATATGTAGTGGTGTAATAATGTGTTGTATTGTAGATATGTAGTGGTAGAGTAGTTGCCACGCCCTGGCTCTGGGGACTCTTAAATGTTGAGCCAGGGTGTGGATTTTCTATGTTTAGTTTTCTATGTTTTTTGTTCTAGATCGTTTAGTTCTATGTTGGCCAGGGTGGTTCCCAATCAGAGGCAGCTGTAGCTCGTTGTCTCTGATTGGGGACCATACTTAGGCAGCCTGTGTTCACTAGTTAGTTGGTGGGATCTTGATCCGTAAAGGTTTGGTGTGTGTAACCTCAGGACTTCACGTATCGTTTCGTTTTGTTGTTTTGTTCGTGTGTTGTGTATCAATAAAGATGTACGCTTATCACGCTGTGCCTTGGTTCCACGAGTCATCAGTCAACGTGCGTGACAGTAGTGGTGTAATAATGTGTTGTATTGTAGATATGTAGTGGTGTAATAATGTGTTGTATTGTAGATATGTTGTGGTAGAGTAGTGGTGTAATAATGTGTTGTATTGTAGATATGTAGTGGTGTAATAATGTGTTGTATTGTAGATATGTAGTGGTGTAATAATGTGTTGTATTGTAGATATGTTGTGGTAGGGTAGTGGTGTAATAATGTGTTGTATTGTAGATATGTAGTGGTGTAATAATGTGTTGTATTGTAGATATGTAGTGGTGTAATAATGTGTTGTATTGTAGATATGTTGTGGTAGAGTAGTGGTGTAATAATGTGTTGTATTGTAGATATGTAGTGGTGTAATAATGTGTTGTATTGTAGATATGTAGTGGTGTAATAATGTGTTGTATTGTAGATATGTAGTGGTGTAATAATGTGTTGTATTGTAGATATGTAGTGGTAGAGTAGTGGTGTAATAATGTGTTGTATTGTACATTACATTTACATTTTAGTCATTTAGCAGACGCTCTTATCCAGAGCGACTTACAGGAGCAATTAGGGTTAAGTGCCTTGCTCAAGGGCACATTTACGTCATTTAGCAGACGCTCTTATCCAGAGCGACTCACCAATTGGTGCGTTCACCCTATAGCCAGTGGGATGACCACTTTACAATTTTGGGGGGGTGGGGGGGGGGGTAGAAGGATTACTTTATCCTATCCCAGGTATTCCTTAAAGAGGTGGGGTTTCAAATGCCTCCGGAAGGTGGTGAGTGACTCCGCTGTCCTGGCGTCGTGAGGGAGCTTGTTCCACCATTGGGGTGCCAGAGCAGCGAACAGTTTTGACTGGGCTGAGCGGGAACTATGCTTCCGCAGAGGAAGGGGAGCCAGCAGGCCAGAGGTGGATGAACGCAATGCCCTCGTTTGGGTGTAGGGACTGATCAGAGCCTGAAGGTTAAGAGGTGCCGTTCCCCTCACTGCTCCATAGGCAAGCACCATGGTCTTGTAGCGGATGCGAGCTTCGACTGGAAGCCAGTGGAGTGTGCGGAGGAGGGGGGTGACGTGAGAGAACTTGGGAAGGTTGAACACCAGACGGGCTGCGGCATTCTGGATGAGTTGTAGGGGTTTGATGGCACAGGCAGGGAGGCCAGCCAACAGCGAGTTGCAGTAGTCCAGACGGGAGATGACAAGTGCCTGGATTAGGACCTGTGCCGCTTCCTGTGTAAGGCAGGGTCGTACTCTCCGAATGTTGTAGAGCATGAACCTGCAGGAGCGGGTCACCGCCTTGATGTTGGCGGAGAACGACAGGGTGTTGTCCAGGGTCACGCCTAGGCTCTTCGCACTCTGGGAGGAGGACACAGCGGAGTTGTCAACCGTGATGGCGAGATCATGGAACGGGCAGTCCTTCCCCGGGAGGAAGAGCAGCTCCGTCTTGCCAGGGTTCAGCTTGAGGTGGTGATCCGTCATCCATGCTGATATGTCTGCCAGACATGCAGAGATGCGATTCGCCACCTGGTTATCAGAAGGGGGAAAGGAGAAGATTAGTTGTGTATCGTCAGCGTAGCAATGATAGGAGAGGCCATGTGAGGATATGACAGAGCCAAGTGACTTGGTGTATAGGGAGAAAAGGAGAGGGCCTAGAACTGAGCCCTGGGGGACACCAGTGGTGAGAGCACGTGGTGCGGAGACAGCTTCTCGCCACGCCACTTGGTAGGAGCGACCGGTCAGGTAGGACGCAATCCAGGAGTGAGCCGCGCCGGAGATGCCCAGCTCGGAGAGGGTGGAGAGGAGGATCTGATGGTTCACAGTATCAAAGGCAGCAGACAGGTCTAGAAGGACAAGAGCAGAGGAGAGAGAGTTAGCTTTAGCAGTGCGGAGAGCCTCTGTGACACATAGAAGAGCAGTCTCAGTTGAATGACCAGTCCTGAAACCTGACTGGTTTGGATCAAGAAGGTCATTCTGAGAGAGATAGCAAGAGAGTTGGCTAAAGACGGCACGCTCAATAGTTTTGGAAAGAAAAGAAAGAAGGGATACTGGTCTGTAGTTGTTGACATCAGTGGGATCGAGTGTTGGTTTCTTGAGAAGGGGAGCAACTCTCGCTCTCTTGAAGACGGAAGGGACATGGCCAGCGGTCAAGGATGAGTTGATCAGCGAGGTGAGGTAGGGGAGAAGGTCACCGGAGATGGTCTGGAGAAGAGAGGAGGGGATGGGGTCAAGCGGGCAGGTTGTTGGGCGGCCTGCAGTCACAAGTCGCAGGATTTTATCTGGAGAGAGAGGGGAGAAAGAAGTCAAAGCATAGGGTAGGGCAGTGTGAGTAGGACCAGCAGTGTCATTAGACTTAACAAACGAGGATCGAATGTCGTCAACCTTCTTTTCAAAGTGGTTGACGAAGTCATCCACAGAGAGAGAGATGGGGGGGGCGGGGGGGGGAGGATTCAGGAGGGAGGAAAATGTGGCAAAGAGCTTCCTAGGGTTAGAGGCAGATGCTTGGAATTTAGAGTGGTAGAAAGTGGCCTTAGCAGCAGAAACAGATGAAGAAAATGTAGAGAGGAGGGAGTGAAAAGATGCCAGGTCGGCAGGGAGATTAGTTTTCTTCCATTTCCGCTCCGCTGCCCGGAGCTCTGTTCTGTGAGCTCGCAATGAGTCATCGAGCCACGGAGCTGGAGGGGAGGACCGAGCCGGCCGGGAGGATAGGGGACACAGAGAGTCAAAGGATGCAGAAAGGGAGGAGAGGAGGGTTGAGGAGGCAGAATCAGGAGATTGGAGGGAGAAGGATTGAGCAGAGGGAAGAGATGATAGGATGGAAGAGGAGAGAGTAGTGGGAGAGAGAGAGCGAAGGTTGCGGCGGCGCATTACCATCTGTGTAGGGGCAGAGTGAGTAGTGTGGGAGGAGAGCGAGAGAGAGAAGGAAACAAAGTAGTGGTCGGAGACATGGAGGGGAGTTGCAGTGAGATTAGTAGAAGAGCAGCATCTAGTAAAGATGAGGTCAAGCGTATTGCCTGCCTTGTGAGTAGGGGGGGACGGTGAGAGGGTGAGGTCAAAAGAGGAGAGAAGTGGAAAGAAGGAGGCAGAGAGAAATGAGTCAAATGTGGACATAGGGAGGTTGAAATCCCCCAAAACTGTGAGGGGTGAGCCATCCTCAGGAAAGGAACTTATCAAGGCGTCAAGCTCATTGATGAACTCTCCAAGGGAACCTGGAGGGCGATAGATGACAAGTATATTAAGCTTAAATGGGCTAGTGACTGTGACAGCATGGAATTCAAATGAGGAGATAGACAGATGGGTTAGGGGAAAAATTGAGAATGACCACTTGGGAGAGATGAGGATTCCTGTGCCACCACCCCTCTGACCAGATGCTCTCGGGGTATGCGAGAACACATGGTCAGATGAGGAGAGAGCAGTAGGAGTAGCAGTGTTTTCAGTGGTAATCCATGTTTCCGTCAGCGCCAGGAAGTCGAGGGACTGGAGATTAGCATAGGCTGGGATGAAGTCAGCTTTGTTGGCAGCAGAACGGCAGTTCCAGAGGCTGCCTGCGACCTGGAACTCCAGGTGAGGGGTGCGTGCAGGGACCAGCAGATTAGAGAGGCAGCAGCCACGCGGTGTGGGGCGTTTGTGTAGCCTGTGCGGAGAGGAGAGAACAGGGATAGGCAGAGGCATAGTTGACAGGCTGCAACAGATGGCTACAATAATGCAGAGGAGATCGGGATGAAATGCACTGAACATCAGGGAAAGGAGAGAGCAGGCCTCCCTCACCAAAAAATAAATAAATATATAACTCTCCCAACTTCCACCTCAGAAACTATGATTGTTTCACTGAACCACCCGAATAAAACTCTCCCAACTTCCACTTTAGAAATTAGAATTGTTGTAAGCTACAGCAGACTGTTATCAGTAGCTGTAATTAAGTACAGCAGCTACCAACCACCTAACGTTAATGCCTCGTGGTGGTAGAGTAGTGGTGTAATAATGTGTTGTATTGTAGATATGTAGTGGTGTTGTATTGTAGATATGTAGTGGTGTAATAATGTGTTGTATTGTAGATATGTAGTGGTGTAATAATGTGTTGTATTGTAGATATGTAGTGGTGTAATAATGTGTTGTATTGTAGATATGTTGTGGTAGAGTAGTGGTGTAATAATGTGTTGTATTGTAGATATGTAGTGGTGTAATAATGTGTTGTATTGTAGATATGTAGTGGTGTAATAATGTGTTGTATTGTAGATATGTAGTGGTGTAATAATGTGTTGTATTGTAGATATGTAGTGGTAGAGTAGTGGTGTAATAATGTGTTGTATTGTAGATATGTAGTGGTAGAGTAGTGGTGTAATAATGTGTTGTATTGTAGATATGTAGTGGTAGAGTTGTGGTGTAATAATGTGTTGTATTGTAGATATGTAGTGGTGTAATAATGTGTTGTATTGTAGATATGTAGTGGTGTAATAATGTGTTGTATTGTAGATATGTTGTGGTAGAGTAGTGGTGTAATAATGTGTTGTATTGTAGATATGTAGTGGTGTAATAATGTGTTGTATTGTAGATATGTAGTGGTAGAGTAGTGGTGTAATAATGTGTTGTATTGTAGATATGTAGTGGTGTAATAATGTGTTGTATTGTAGATATGTAGTGGTGTAATAATGTGTTGTATTGTAGATATGTAGTGGTGTAATAATGTATTATATTGTAGATATGTAGTGGTAGAGTAGTGGTGTAATAATGTGTTGTATTGTAGATATGTAGTGGTGTAATAATGTGTTGTATTGTAGATATGTAGTGGTGTAATAATGTGTTGTATTGTAGATATGTAGTGGTGTAATAATGTGTTGTATTGTAGATATGTAGTGGTAGAGTAGTGGTGTAATAATGTGTTGTATTGTAGATATGTAGTGGTGTAATAATGTGTTGTATTGTAGATATGTAGTGGTGTAATAATGTATTATATTGTAGATATGTAGTGGTAGAGTAGTGGTGTAATAATGTGTTGTATTGTAGATATGTAGTGGTGTAATAATGTGTTGTATTGTAGATATGTAGTGGTGTAATAATGTGTTGTATTGTAGATATGTAGTGGTAGAGTAGTGGTGTAATAATGTGTTGTATTGTAGATATGTAGTGGTGTAATAATGTGTTGTACTGTAGATATGTAGTGGTGTAATAATGTGTTGTATTGTAGATATGTAGTGGTGTAATAATGTATTATATTGTAGATATGTAGTGGTAGAGTAGTGGTGTAATAATGTGTTGTATTGTAGATATGTAGTGGTGTAATAATGTGTTGTATTGTAGATATGTAGTGGTAGGGTAGTTGCCACGCCCTGGCTCTGGGGACTCTTAAATGTTGAGCCAGGGTGTGGATTTTCTATGTTTAGTTTTCTATGTTTTTTGTTCTAGATCGTTTAGTTCTATGTTGGCCAGGGTGGTTCCCAATCAGAGGCAGCTGTAGCTCGTTGTCTCTGATTGGGGACCATACTTAGGCAGCCTGTGTTCACTAGTTAGTTGGTGGGATCTTGATCCGTAAAGGTTTGGTGTGTGTAACCTCAGGACTTCACGTATCGTTTCGTTTTGTTGTTTTGTTCGTGTGTTGTGTATCAATAAAGATGTACGCATATCACGCTGTGCCTTGGTTCCACGAGTCATCAGTCAACATGCGTGACAGTAGTGGTGTAATAATGTGTTATATTGTAGATATGTAGTGGTAGTGTAGTGGTGTAATAATGTGTTGTATTGTAGATATGTAGTGGTGTAATAATGTGTTGTATTGTAGATATGTAGTGGTGTAATAATGTGTTGTATTGTAGATATGTAGTGGTGTAATAATGTGTTGTATTGTAGATATGTTGTGGTAGGGTAGTGGTGTAATAATGTGTTGTATTGTAGATATGTAGTGGTGTAATAATGTGTTGTATTGTAGATATGTAGTGGTGTAATAATGTGTTGTATTGTAGATATGTAGTGGTGTAATAATGTGTTATATTGTAGATATGTAGTGGTGTAATAATGTGTTGTATTGTAGATATGTAGTGGTAGAGTAGTGGTGTAATAATGTGTTGTATTGTAGATATGTAGTGGTGTAATAATGTGTTGTATTGTAGATATGTAGTGGTGTAATAATGTGTTGTATTGTAGATATGTAGTGGTGTAATAATGTGTTGTATTGTAGATATGTAGTGGGGTAATAATGTGTTATATTGTAGATATGTAGTGGTGTAATAATGTGTTGTATTGTAGATATGTAGTGGTAGAGTTGTGGTGTAATAATGTGTTGTATTGTAGATATGTAGTGGTGTAATAATGTGTTGTATTGTAGATATGTTGTGGTAGAGTAGTGGTGTAATAATGTGTTGTATTGTAGATATGTAGTGGTGTAATAATGTGTTGTATTGTAGATATGTAGTGGTAGAGTAGTGGTGTAATAATGTGTTGTATTGTAGATATGTAGTGGTGTAATAATGTGTTGTATTGTAGATATGTAGTGGTGTAATAATGTGTTGTATTGTAGATATGTAGTGGTGTAATAATGTATTATATTGTAGATATGTAGTGGTAGAGTAGTGGTGTAATAATGTGTTGTATTGTAGATATGTAGTGGTGTAATAATGTGTTGTATTGTAGATATGTAGTGGTGTAATAATGTGTTGTATTGTAGATATGTAGTGGTGTAATAATGTGTTGTATTGTAGATATGTAGTGGTAGAGTAGTGGTGTAATAATGTGTTGTATTGTAGATATGTAGTGGTGTAATAATGTGTTGTATTGTAGATATGTAGTGGTGTAATAATGTATTATATTGTAGATATGTAGTGGTAGAGTAGTGGTGTAATAATGTGTTGTATTGTAGATATGTAGTGGTGTAATAATGTGTTGTATTGTAGATATGTAGTGGTGTAATAATGTGTTGTATTGTAGATATGTAGTGGTAGAGTAGTGGTGTAATAATGTGTTGTATTGTAGATATGTAGTGGTGTAATAATGTGTTGTACTGTAGATATGTAGTGGTGTAATAATGTGTTGTATTGTAGATATGTAGTGGTGTAATAATGTATTATATTGTAGATATGTAGTGGTAGAGTAGTGGTGTAATAATGTGTTGTATTGTAGATATGTAGTGGTGTAATAATGTGTTGTATTGTAGATATGTAGTGGTAGGGTAGTTGCCACGCCCTGGCTCTGGGGACTCTTAAATGTTGAGCCAGGGTGTGGATTTTCTATGTTTAGTTTTCTATGTTTTTTGTTCTAGATCGTTTAGTTCTATGTTGGCCAGGGTGGTTCCCAATCAGAGGCAGCTGTAGCTCGTTGTCTCTGATTGGGGACCATACTTAGGCAGCCTGTGTTCACTAGTTAGTTGGTGGGATCTTGATCCGTAAAGGTTTGGTGTGTGTAACCTCAGGACTTCACGTATCGTTTCGTTTTGTTGTTTTGTTCGTGTGTTGTGTATCAATAAAGATGTACGCATATCACGCTGTGCCTTGGTTCCACGAGTCATCAGTCAACATGCGTGACAGTAGTGGTGTAATAATGTGTTATATTGTAGATATGTAGTGGTAGTGTAGTGGTGTAATAATGTGTTGTATTGTAGATATGTAGTGGTGTAATAATGTGTTGTATTGTAGATATGTAGTGGTGTAATAATGTGTTGTATTGTAGATATGTAGTGGTGTAATAATGTGTTGTATTGTAGATATGTTGTGGTAGGGTAGTGGTGTAATAATGTGTTGTATTGTAGATATGTAGTGGTGTAATAATGTGTTGTATTGTAGATATGTAGTGGTGTAATAATGTGTTGTATTGTAGATATGTAGTGGTGTAATAATGTGTTATATTGTAGATATGTAGTGGTGTAATAATGTGTTGTATTGTAGATATGTAGTGGTAGAGTAGTGGTGTAATAATGTGTTGTATTGTAGATATGTAGTGGTGTAATAATGTGTTGTATTGTAGATATGTAGTGGTGTAATAATGTGTTGTATTGTAGATATGTAGTGGTGTAATAATGTGTTGTATTGTAGATATGTAGTGGGGTAATAATGTGTTATATTGTAGATATGTAGTGGTGTAATAATGTGTTGTATTGTAGATATGTAGTGGTAGAGTAGTGGTGTAATAATGTGTTGTATTGTAGATATGTAGTGGTGTAATAATGTGTTGTATTGTAGATATGTAGTGGTGTAATAATGTGTTGTATTGTAGATATGTAGTGGTGTAATAATGTATTATATTGTAGATATGTAGTGGTAGAGTAGTGGTGTAATAATGTGTTGTATTGTAGATATGTAGTGGTGTAATAATGTTTTGTATTGTAGATATGTAGTGGTGTAATAATGTGTTGTATTGTAGATATGTAGTGGTAGAGTAGTGGTGTAATAATTTGTTGTATTGTAGATATGTAGTGGTGTAATAATGTGTTGTATTGTAGATATGTAGTGGTGTAATAATGTGTTGTATTGTAGATATGTAGTGGTGTAATAATGTGTTGTATTGTAGATATGTAGTGGTGTAATAATGTGTTGTATTGTAGATATGTAGTGGTAGAGTAGTGGTGTAATAATGTGTTGTATTGTAGATATGTAGTGGTGTAATAATGTGTTATATTGTAGATATGTTGTGGTAGAGTAGTGGTGTAATAATGTGTTGTATTGTAGATATGTAGTGGTGTAATAATGTGTTGTATTGTAGATATGTAGTGGTAGAGTAGTGGTGTAATAATGTGTTGTATTGTAGATATGTAGTGGTGTAATAATGTGTTGTATTGTAGATATGTAGTGGTGTAATAATGTGTTGTATTGTAGATATGTAGTGGTGTAATAATGTATTATATTGTAGATATGTAGTGGTAGAGTAGTGGTGTAATAATGTGTTGTATTGTAGATATGTAGTGGTGTAATAATGTGTTGTATTGTAGATATGTAGTGGTGTAATAATGTGTTGTATTGTAGATATGTAGTGGTGTAATAATGTGTTGTATTGTAGATATGTAGTGGTAGAGTAGTGGTGTAATAATGTGTTGTATTGTAGATATGTAGTGGTGTAATAATGTGTTGTATTGTAGATATGTAGTGGTGTAATAATGTGTTGTATTGTAGATATGTAGTGGTAGAGTAGTGGTGTAATAATGTGTTGTATTGTAGATATGTAGTGGTGTAATAATGTGTTGTACTGTAGATATGTAGTGGTGTAATAATGTGTTGTATTGTAGATATGTAGTGGTGTAATAATGTATTATATTGTAGATATGTAGTGGTAGAGTAGTGGTGTAATAATGTGTTGTATTGTAGATATGTAGTGGTGTAATAATGTGTTGTATTGTAGATATGTAGTGGTAGGGTAGTTGCCACGCCCTGGCTCTGGGGACTCTTAAATGTTGAGCCAGGGTGTGGATTTTCTATGTTTAGTTTTCTATGTTTTTTGTTCTAGATCGTTTAGTTCTATGTTGGCCAGGGTGGTTCCCAATCAGAGGCAGCTGTAGCTCGTTGTCTCTGATTGGGGACCATACTTAGGCAGCCTGTGTTCACAAGTTAGTTGGTGGGATCTTGATCCGTAAAGGTTTGGTGTGTGTAACCTCAGGACTTCACGTATCGTTTCGTTTTGTTGTTTTGTTCGTGTGTTGTGTATCAATAAAGATGTACGCATATCACGCTGTGCCTTGGTTCCACGAGTCATCAGTCAACATGCGTGACAGTAGTGGTGTAATAATGTGTTATATTGTAGATATGTAGTGGTAGTGTAGTGGTGTAATAATGTGTTGTATTGTAGATATGTAGTGGTGTAATAATGTGTTGTATTGTAGATATGTAGTGGTGTAATAATGTGTTGTATTGTAGATATGTAGTGGTGTAATAATGTGTTGTATTGTAGATATGTTGTGGTAGGGTAGTGGTGTAATAATGTGTTGTATTGTAGATATGTAGTGGTGTAATAATGTGTTGTATTGTAGATATGTAGTGGTGTAATAATGTGTTGTATTGTAGATATGTAGTGGTGTAATAATGTGTTATATTGTAGATATGTAGTGGTGTAATAATGTGTTGTATTGTAGATATGTAGTGGTAGAGTAGTGGTGTAATAATGTGTTGTATTGTAGATATGTAGTGGTGTAATAATGTGTTGTATTGTAGATATGTAGTGGTGTAATAATGTGTTGTATTGTAGATATGTAGTGGTGTAATAATGTGTTGTATTGTAGATATGTAGTGGGGTAATAATGTGTTATATTGTAGATATGTAGTGGTGTAATAATGTGTTGTATTGTAGATATGTAGTGGTAGAGTAGTGGTGTAATAATGTGTTGTATTGTAGATATGTAGTGGTGTAATAATGTGTTGTATTGTAGATATGTAGTGGTGTAATAATGTGTTGTATTGTAGATATGTAGTGGTGTAATAATGTATTATATTGTAGATATGTAGTGGTAGAGTAGTGGTGTAATAATGTGTTGTATTGTAGATATGTAGTGGTGTAATAATGTTTTGTATTGTAGATATGTAGTGGTGTAATAATGTGTTGTATTGTAGATATGTAGTGGTAGAGTAGTGGTGTAATAATGTGTTGTATTGTAGATATGTAGTGGTGTAATAATGTGTTGTATTGTAGATATGTAGTGGTGTAATAATGTGTTGTATTGTAGATATGTAGTGGTGTAATAATGTGTTGTATTGTAGATATGTAGTGGTGTAATAATGTGTTGTATTGTAGATATGTAGTGGTAGAGTAGTGGTGTAATAATGTGTTGTATTGTAGATATGTAGTGGTGTAATAATGTGTTATATTGTAGATATGTTGTGGTAGAGTAGTGGTGTAATAATGTGTTGTATTGTAGATATGTAGTGGTGTAATAATGTGTTGTATTGTAGATATGTAGTGGTAGAGTAGTGGTGTAATAATGTGTTGTATTGTAGATATGTAGTGGTGTAATAATGTGTTGTATTGTAGATATGTAGTGGTGTAATAATGTGTTGTATTGTAGATATGTAGTGGTGTAATAATGTGTTGTATTGTAGATATGTAGTGGTAGAGTAGTGGTGTAATAATGTGTTGTATTGTAGATATGTAGTGGTGTAATAATGTGTTGTATTGTAGATATGTAGTGGTGTAATAATGTATTATATTGTAGATATGTAGTGGTGTAATAATGTGTTGTATTGTAGATATGTAGTGGTGTAATAATGTTATGTATTGTAGATATGTAGTGGTGTAATAATGTGTTGTATTGTAGATATGTAGTGGTGTAATAATGTGTTGTATTGTAGATATGTAGTGGTGTAATAATGTGTTATATTGTAGATATGTAGTGGTAGAGTAGTGGTGTAATAATGTGTTGTATTGTAGATATGTAGTGGTAGAGTAGTGGTGTAATAATGTGTTGTATTGTAGATATGTAGTGGTGTAATAATGTTTTGTATTGTAGATATGTAGTGGTGTAATAATGTGTTGTATTGTAGATATGTAGTGGTAGAGTTGTGGTGTAATAATGTGTTGTATTGTAGATATGTAGTGGTGTAATAATGTGTTGTATTGTAGATATGTAGTGGTGTAATAATGTGTTGTATTGTAGATATGTAGTGGTAGAGTAGTGGTGTAATAATGTGTTGTATTGTAGATATGTAGTGGTGTAATAATGTGTTGTATTGTAGATATGTAGTGGTGTAATAATGTGTTGTATTGTAGATATGTAGTGGTGTAATAATGTGTTGTATTGTAGATATGTAGTGGTGTAATAATGTGTTGTATTGTAGATATGTAGTGGTAGAGTAGTGGTGTAATAATGTGTTGTATTGTAGATATGTAGTGGTGTAATAATGTGTTGTATTGTAGATATGTAGTGGTGTAATAATGTGTTTTATTGTAGATATGTAGTGGTGTAATAATGTGTTGTATTGTAGATATGTAGTGGTGTAATAATGTGTTGTATTGTAGATATGTAGTGGTGTAATAATGTGTTGTATTGTAGATATGTAGTGGTAGAGTAGTGGTGTAATAATGTGTTGTATTGTAGATATGTAGTGGTGTAATAATGTGTTGTATTGTAGATATGTAGTGGTGTAATAATGTGTTGTATTGTAGATATGTAGTGGTGTAATAATGTATTATATTGTAGATATGTAGTGGTAGAGTAGTGGTGTAATAATGTGTTGTATTGTAGATATGTAGTGGTGTAATAATGTTTTGTATTGTAGATATGTAGTGGTGTAATAATGTGTTGTATTGTAGATATGTAGTGGTAGAGTAGTGGTGTAATAATGTGTTGTATTGTAGATATGTAGTGGTGTAATAATGTGTTGTATTGTAGATATGTAGTGGTGTAATAATGTGTTGTATTGTAGATATGTAGTGGTGTAATAATGTGTTGTATTGTAGATATGTAGTGGTGTAATAATGTGTTGTATTGTAGATATGTAGTGGTAGAGTAGTGGTGTAATAATGTGTTGTATTGTAGATATGTAGTGGTGTAATAATGTGTTATATTGTAGATATGTTGTGGTAGAGTAGTGGTGTAATAATGTGTTGTATTGTAGATATGTAGTGGTGTAATAATGTGTTGTATTGTAGATATGTAGTGGTAGAGTAGTGGTGTAATAATGTGTTGTATTGTAGATATGTAGTGGTGTAATAATGTGTTGTATTGTAGATATGTAGTGGTGTAATAATGTGTTGTATTGTAGATATGTAGTGGTGTAATAATGTGTTGTATTGTAGATATGTAGTGGTAGAGTAGTGGTGTAATAATGTGTTGTATTGTAGATATGTAGTGGTGTAATAATGTGTTGTATTGTAGATATGTAGTGGTGTAATAATGTGTTGTATTGTAGATATGTAGTGGTGTAATAATGTGTTGTATTGTAGATATGTAGTGGTGTAATAATGTGTTGTATTGTAGATATGTAGTGGTGTAATAATGTGTTGTATTGTAGATATGTAGTGGTGTAATAATGTGTTGTATTGTAGATATGTAGTGGTGTAATAATGTGTTGTATTGTAGATATGTAGTGGTAGAGTAGTGGTGTAATAATGTGTTGTATTGTAGATATGTAGTGGTAGAGTAGTGGTGTAATAATGTGTTGTATTGTAGATATGTAGTGGTGTAATAATGTGTTTGTATTGTAGATATGTAGTGGTGTAATAATGTGTTGTATTGTAGATATGTAGTGGTAGAGTTGTGGTGTAATAATGTGTTGTATTGTAGATATGTAGTGGTGTAATAATGTGTTGTATTGTAGATATGTAGTGGTGTAATAATGTGTTGTATTGTAGATATGTAGTGGTAGAGTAGTGGTGTAATAATGTGTTGTATTGTAGATATGTAGTGGTGTAATAATGTGTTGTATTGTAGATATGTAGTGGTAGGGTAATAATGTGTTGTATTGTAGATATGTAGTGGTGTAATAATGTGTTGTATTGTAGATATGTAGTGGTGTAATAATGTGTTGTATTGTAGATATGTAGTGGTGTAATAATGTGTTGTATTGTAGATATGTAGTGGTGTAATAATGTGTTGTATTGTAGATATGTAGTGGTGTAATAATGTGTTGTATTGTAGATATGTAGTGGTGTAATAATGTGTTGTATTGTAGATATGTAGTGGTGTAATAATGTGTTGTATTGTAGATATGTAGTGGTAGTGTAATAATGTGTTGTATTGTAGATATGTAGTGGTGTAATAATGTGTTGTATTGTAGATATGTAGTGGTAGGTAGTGGTGTAATAATGTGTTGTATTGTAGATATGTAGTGGTGTATTTAATGTGTTGTATTGTAGATATGTAGTGGTGTAATAATGTGTTGTATTGTAGATATGTAGTGGTGTAATAATGTGTTGTATTGTAGATATGTAGTGGTGTAATTGTGTTGTATTGTAGTATGTGAGTGGTGTAATAATGTGTTGTATTGTAGATATGTAGTGGTGTAATTAATGTGTTGGTATGTAGATATATGGTGTGTATTAATGTGTTGTATTGTAGATATGTAGTGGTGTAATAATGTGTTGTATTGTAGATATGTAGTGGTGTAATAATGTGTTGTAATGTGTAGTAGGGTGGTGTGTTTATATGTGTTGTATGGTAGATATGTAGTGGTGTAGATATGTGGTGTATGTGTAGATATGTAGTGGTGTAATAATGTGTTGTATTGTAGATATGTAGTGGGTGTAATATGTGTTGTATTGTGTATGTAGTGGGGTAGTGGGTGTAATAATGTTGTTGTATTGTTAGTGGGGTTGGGGGGGTGTTG
>NW_028166835.1:0-7500 GCF_964263955.1 Coregonus lavaretus
AGTCTTCTAGGCTAATGAGATTGGGCTAATTGGTATCGTTACTGTAATCTCCTGGGGCAGAGGACAACACACTTAAACATATTCCCACTGATCACACTTAAAACCTGCCAGCACAGCTAAAGGTCATTAGTGGCTGCTCACAGCTCTACATCACCATGTACTGGAGAGGGCAGAGCAAAACACTGCTCAACACTACTCAAGTTCATAAGGCTAAAAACATGAATTAGCTAATTCCTTCTGTAGATACATGTTGCCAAAAGAAAACATGCTTTAATGCTGTAATTACAAGAGTAAAAGTAAAACAAGCAGAAAGAACACTTTGAAACACAAACCATGGACCAGCATTGAGTTGAAACACGTGTCCTGGTCAAATTAAAGCATGTATATATGGGGGATACTCATTTGCATTTAGACCTCAAATTATTGGAGACCCGTATTTCTAAAAAGTTGATTTGGCTGGAGAGAGAGGCGACTGGAAGCCATGGTGTGGTCATATTAACACATTTTACACAGAATTCTTCTGGGTACATGCCTTCATTATGCAAGATGCGAGAGCAAGTTACATCTCAGATGCAAGGGCATTGTACAAAATGAATAGCATGGCATTTCCGCCTTTAGTTTGGTGTCAAAGACAGTGGCTAAAAAGCCCTAATGGTTTAAACGCCAAATGGCTCAAGTCTAATAAATGTTCTGGAGTCTCAGGACTATAGTCATTCTGAATGACGTAAATATACAATATAACAGACGTTGGTTGATATGAAATTGATACAACTTTCAGTTGAACAATGAGAACATTCAGGCATCTGCTCCTCTGTGATGTTGCATGGCACGAAGTGAAATTCAGCAGCTTGAGACAGTTCATGTTTGGATTGCCACACGTTGAGGTCTATGATAATTACTTGTCCTGTGTAATCTGAGGCACACAGAATGATGGAAAACATTTGTATAATTTTAAGTTATGTGTGAGTAATTAGGCAGGTTACTCATGATATGATTGATTGTATGCAAAGATGTGTGAGAATATGACATCTGGGGGTCGTTGTCGGTCTTGGTCGGCCTCCTACAGTATCTGCATATCCTCACATTTTCACAAAAATAAAAACACCAATGACGCTTGATTTATGTAAAAATTGAAATTACTGGAGCGCATCTCCAGTTAGGATGCTGCCCTAAATGTTTTCCATAATGTATTTTTAACGTATACCACAGCTAAAGTTACACGTTTTACTGGCATGTAATAAAGCTAGTAAATATAGCTGATAACTAATACAGTAAATATATAACAACCTCTTCAACATACGTTGAAAACAACAACGTATCACTCTCTCGTTTGGCCTCAGAGTGAAATAGCATCATGTTGACCCCATTACAATAACAACAGCGGCTAACATTAGCCAACATTAGCATTAGGTTAGGTCTCAGTGGTAGAGGCTGCCAGCCAGGACATGTCCATCCACAACTAGAGACAGGTGGGCTCATAAGCCTTGCCTCAGGTTACTGAGAGAGCTGGACCGTGCGTCATGGCCACATAGTCCTACATAGTCTTAAACTCATTCTGGGCTATTTCAGTACACTCATACTCAGCTAATACTAATAGGTTACTCAGCTCTGAAGTTCAGAGAGATCAGTATAAAAGGATTCGGAGTCTGAAATAGTTGCTTTGACTTTAACTGAAATCATTATCATCATTGTCATCATGGCCATTCTCCATGTCAATATACTTCAAGAGAAAATATTTAATGCAGAGTGGTTCTCCTCTAAAAATAACAGACTTGGAGTGTGCCATGGTTTTGCATGTGACGGAGCTTTGTGAAGCTAAAATATGGAAGGGAAGTTTGCCTTAGCACTGTGGGGAATCTAAGCCCAACCACCTGCTCCCCAGATCCAGGGGATTTATTGAATATTTGAATAAAATCAAAAAAGGGAAGAGAAATCTAAGCATTTCCTGCCGGCCTGTGGCACAGCTTCTGAAGACTAGGACTATTTTTAAAGTTTTAACCTAAAGCAGCAAGCGGCCCGTCTGGCCCTTCCACTAAACCGCACCATTGTGAACCCAGATGTCGCCATGACAATAAAAGATCTGACCAACGCGGACTTCTAAAGGTTTTCCTGACTTATGACATCATCACTAAACCCCCTCAGACAGGTGACAATAATTACAGTCAGGATACAAGACTTGGATTGAACCAAGAGGTTAACTCCTATTCAAACATAGGCCTACAGGTAAAACTGTTATAAAACCATTTTACCTTTCACATAATCTCCAAATCATCAACAACCTTCAGTGGTCAATGTTCTCATTACCAACAACAACTTGGCTAACAAACTCTTCAGAGTTCTAATTGCCCAGGCCCTCAAAATTATGAACTCAGAAATTACAACACCGACCAAAATGACCAAAACTTACTGCGTTAACACATTCATCCACTCATCCACTCAACAAATATCTTCCACATTCAACGTATCATCGACCAACCTTTTCTGTCTGTTGTTATGTATCAGAGAGCAGAAGAGGACCTGAGAATGTTTTCCCCTCTTGTTGTTGTATGGCATTTCAAATATAATGCATATCTAATAGAGAAAGTGACTTCTTATTCATGAGGGTGGAGTTTCACCTGGAAAGTAAAGTGTTACTAACTTGACTGAGCTCTGCTTTGCTTTGATTGTCCTACAAAGCGTTGTAATAATTAACTCATTCGACTTTCACAAGCTCTTTGTTTGCCTAATTCAAAACATTTACAAAATGATTCTGGAGTGAGATCCATGTTTATCTTGCAATGAAAACCGAGCTGGAATGCAAGGTAGAGGCAGGGAGGCAGGTGGGTGGGTAGGCAGGCGGTGGGTGGATAGGATGGGACTACAGGCAGGCAGGCAGGCAGGCCAGCTCTTAGTTCTATTTCTACCCATGTCTCCCTGACTCCCCATCAGAAGAGTCGTCAAACAAGCCGCCCTCTCACGGACAGCATGCTCTGTTCTTCCTCCAGGGAAGGAACAGCCCAAAATAAATATAGATGGAGGGAGGGAGGGCCATCGTGGATCCCAGTGTATGGCATGGCAGACCTGTGGTGACCAGAATAGACTGCATACTCACACAAAGTCCCCACTCTGATCTTACACCAGTGGGGATGTTCAACTCCTCATAAAAAGAGTTAGCGAGGCTATCGCTTCAAAAACAGATTACACTGACCTGTACTAGACTACTGTTTTATGGCTGGTTTACCTTATCATACAAGAAAGAGAACCATAACATCAATCAGTGTTCCACGTCATAGAAAAATGCTATGGAGTTTAGAATGGACAATCCTCTCATCCAGATTTATATGTTGATTTACTGCCCTGCTGATCTTTCCTGGGTGTCATGTAATAATACTATACGACTGGTGCTTTAACCTCTCACACCCTGTCATATGTTTCAGGTCATTTTAGACAGTAAAGGCAAGGCAAGGCCTCTACAGCTCTTCTCATAGCTCTATCCCTGTCTGTGTCCATTTGTTTTCACTAACATGTCAATCCTCATCTGCTGGAAGCAGCTCACTAAAGATCAAGCTGTCCTGGCGGATGACACGAGGCCTAAGAGAGAGAGAGAAGAGAGTGAGGAGAAAGCGAGGGGAAAATGAAACCGATTGTAAAGCAGTCTAGTTAGCGTCTAGTGTCAGAGAGGTACACAGGCCTCACCGTATATCATCCCTAGGTCTGGCAGCTGACCCCCGCATGTCACAGGCCCCGGACGGTCCCCTCGCCCCCTCACCCCGTCTCCTTGTCTCCCTTTCCACTCGCCTCTCATCCCCCTACACCCCCTCTTCCCTCACCTCACTCCTTTCTCCCCCCTAACCCCTTCTCCCGTTCGCCTCCCACACTCTCACCCCTCACCTCTCACCCCCTCCCCTCTCCTCAGTGTCAGTGTACTTTACGGCCTCTGAAAGGAAACTAAAGACCACTGATGATTCAGATGAATTACAGCCAGGGGAGGGTCTCTAACGAAGGGCGTCCAAATTTACAGCTCTGCCAGCTTTCTTAACTTCATGGATGGAGATAAACCAGGCCTCAGCTCTGGAGAGAACGAGCTAAGAGCCCTGGGAGAGAGAGAGAGAGAGAGAGAGAGAGAGAGAGAGAGAGAGAGAGAGAGAGAGAGAGAGAGAGAGAGAGAGAGAGAGCAGAGCTGAGAGCTTATGTGCTCAAAGAGACGTAATGAGTGAAAATATATGAAGCAGAATGGACCTTGTTATTTTCTCCCTCTGTCAAGAAAAACAGCAGTCAAATGTCAAATAATATTTATTGCTATCAACAGTCAGCAAGAGGTTATGATCACAAAAGCCCAGACCACGGCTGTTGAATTTTACCCCAACAGAAAGAACCTAGCCACAGCATGAAGAACAAATTATTTTCGAGATCAGTCAGTTTAAACGATTGTTAAATCAGTCGAGTAAAAGAGAAAAAAAGACTTTGAGTTGCTGTCTGAACCTGAATGAAAATCCCTTTGTAGTTCACTCCGGTGGGTTTGTAAAAACAAATGTACATTACATCTTGCCAATCATTTCTCCCCTAGACGAAGATCAAACTAATATTGAGTGAAAACACCTGAAAGATGATTTGGTATAGAACCCTAATGAGAGAGGCATCTCTACTACTAATCTCAATACGAGGTGATGCATCTCTACTGCTAATCACAATACGAGGTGATGCATCTCTACTACTAATCACAATACGAGGTGATGCATCTCTACTACTAATCACAATACGAGGTGATGCATCTCTACTACTAATCACAATACGAGGTGATGCATCTCTACTACTAATCACAATACGAGGTGATGCATCTCTACTACTAATCACAATACAAGGTGATGCATCTCTACTGCTAATCACAATACGAGGTGATGCATCTCTACTACTAATCACATTACGAGGTGATGCATCTCTACTGCTAATCACAATACGAGGTGATGCATCTCTACTGCTAATCACAATACGAGGTGATGCATCTCTACTACTAATCACAATACGAGGTGATGCATCTCTACTACTAATCACAATACGAGGTGATGCATCTCTACTACTAATCACAATACGAGGTGATGCATCTCTACTGCTAATCACAATACGAGGTGATGCATATCTCCTGCTAATCACAATACGAGGTGATGGGGGAGAAGAATCCATGAAAACTACCATGAAAGCTGTCTGTATAAGTGTGTCCTGATTTCCAGTATAGGTTGATAATGTATGGCCTCCGCCACCAGACTCCTATAAGCACTGTGAATTGTATATCAGCCTCTAAAGCTGGCCCTTAATCCTATTTGCATTCATATTACTACGGCTGGATCCTAGGAGTCTTTATCATAAGATTTCCCTATTTGTATGCTAGCTCTGTGTGTGCAGGAACTTTATGCATGATGCCAGTATCTGGATGTCGCTCCCATCTCTCGACCCAATTTCCCTCTGACAACCTGCCATTCACCAGGTGAGTGGCACTGGAAGAACCTTATTTGAGAGTGTTACAAATAAGTAAACATGCAAGGCTCTCTGGCGGGTAATGGACTCTATCATACACACACATACAGTATATACGCACACACACACATCATCACACACACACACACACACACACACAGTGTGTGAATTAAATATTGCTAGTGGTTCCCCAGTGGAGAGAGAGGCAGCCACAGGCTTAGCTCCAGTTGGACTGATTTGTGAATCTCTCTGTTAAACAGCTCTGTGCCTCAGTGCTGCCGTTCATTCTGCCGTTCGGCTGGGGCTGCCTGGCGCAGGGGAGAGGTGCTCTCACCCATTTGCACATTAATAAACCTCCAGAACGTTTATTAAACGCTGGGAGAATAGACAACATTTACATTTAGAGCTCCAGAGGACATCAGTGTTTGGCGGTGTCCCAAATGGCACCCTATTCCATATGTAGTGCACTACCTTTGACCAGAGCCATATGGGCCGGGTCAAAAGTAGGGCACTACATAGTAAATAGAGTGCCATTTGGGACGCAACCTTTGGCAGGGCGGCCAGGCTAGGGCCACATCACATCACAGCCTGGGCCTCTGTCTGTCTATGTCTGTCCTGCAAATCCCCTCCACTACACACCGGGCATAGTAATGACATTCCCACTTCAATTACTACTTCTGCCAATATCTACTGGTGATGATAGAGAGGAACATATTATTAACCATGTTATCATTACCACTACAGCCAATAAGACATATTACCACTACAGCCAATAAGACATATTACCACTACAGCCAATAAGACATATTACCACTACAGCCAATAAGACATATTACCACTACAGCCAATAAGACATATTACCACTACAGCCAATAAGACATATAACCACTACAGCCAATAAGACATATTACCACTACAGCCAATAAGACATATAACCACTACAGCCAATAAGACATATTACCACTACAGCCAATAAGACATATAACCACTACAGCCAATAAGACATATTACCACTACAGCCAATAAGACATATTACCACTACAGCCAATAAGACATATTACCACTACAGCCAATAAGACATATTACCACTACAGCCAATAAGACATATTACCACTACAGCCAATAAGACATATTACCACTACAGCCAATAAGACATATTACCACTACAGCCAATAAGACATATTACCACTACAGCCAATAAGACATATTACCACTACAGCCAATAAGACATATTACCACTACAGCCAATAAGACATATAACCACTACAGCCAATAAGACATATTACCACTACAGCCAATAAGACATATTACCACTACAGCCAATAAGACATATTACCACTACAGCCAATAAGACATATTACCACTACAGCCAATAAGACATATTACCACTACAGCCAATAAGACATATTACCACTACAGCCAATAAGACATATTACCAATACAGCCAATAAGACATATTACCACTACAGCCAATAAGACATATTACCACTACAGCCAATAAGACATATTACCACTACAGCCAATAAGACATATTACCACTACAGCCAATAAGACATATTACCACTACAGCCAATAAGACATATTACCACTACAGCCAATAAGACATATTACCAATACAGCCAATAAGACATATTACCACTACAGCCAATAAGACATATAACCACTACAGCCAATAAGACATATTACCACTACAGCCAATAAGACATATTACCACTACAGCCAATAAGACATATAACCACTACAGCCAATAAGACATATTACCACTACAGCCAATAAGACATATAACCACTACAGCCAATAAGACATATTACCACTACAGCCAATAAGACATATAACCACTACAGCCAATAAGACATATTACCACTACAGCCAATAAGACATATTACCACTACAGCCAATAAGACATATTACCACTACAGCCAATAAGACATATTACCACTACAGCCAATAAGACATATTACCACTACAGCCAATAAGACATATTACCACTACAGCCAATAAGACATATTACCACTACAGCCAATAAGACATATTACCACTACAGCCAAT
>NW_028166835.1:10000-20000 GCF_964263955.1 Coregonus lavaretus
ACTTCAAAAGAATATAATCAATGCTACATTTATACAAGACAGCGTCTTAAAAACAGAACATGGTGACAGGATGGCATTGTGATCTCCCGCTCATTCAAAAGACATTTTACGTTGTGTGATTGTCATATGCCATTCGCTTTTGAAATATTTCATATTTCATCTCATCAACAGAATGTCAAACATCAGTTATTGAAGGAGCCAAATCCATTTGATGATTTCCTACCCAGCTCAAATGGAAATGGTGTATATGAGAAGATAGGGTTATTAACATAATAAAGGAAGTCGACTTACAAATACCCCATAACATCTGCTGTTTGGATTTGGGGAGTAATGGATAACATTTTCTTTGAATTCAATTGATGGATCTGATGCAGCTCAGACAATCAGTCACAACATAATGTCTCAGGAGAGGCCAATAACTGGAACAACATAGGGTTTAATCCTACTACCCACTACAGTGTTGATGAGAATAATGAATTTGCATGGGCATAGATCTAACACAACATATCTAAATACTAATTTGTTCAAGCCTGAAAGCCTTATTCTCAGTCTTTAGTCCAATACTGTAGTAGGCAAAAGGAGGCTTGAATACTACTACTACTATTACTACTACTACTACAACTAATAATAATAATAATAATAATAATAATACTAATACTACCAGTCACTACTACTACTACTACTACTACTACTACTACTACTACTACTACTACTACTACTACTACTACTACTACTACTACTGCTGCTGCTGCTGCTGCTACTACTACTACTGCTGCTACTACTACTACTACTGCTGCTACTACTACTACTACTACTACTACTACTACTACTACTACTACTACTACTACTACTACTAATACTAATACTACCAGTCACTACTACTACTACTACTACTACTACTACTACTACTACTACTACTACTACTAATACTAATACTAATACTACTACTACCAGTACTACGACTACTACAACAACAACAACAACCACCACCACCACCACTACTACTACTACTACTACTACTCCTCCTACTACTACTACTACTACTACTACTACTACTACTACTACTACTACTACTACTACTACTAATAATAATAATAATAATAATAATAATAATAATAATAATAATAATAATAATAATAATAATAATAATAATAATAATAATACTATTACAGACCTAAAACTATAAACAGGCCAGTTGTATTTGAATGTGACCTGAAAGACTTTGGTTCTTCTGTCTAAATCCAATCCATATCAGCAAAAGGTCCCATCTCCTTTACAAATGTGTACCTATACTAGGTGAAGATTAGCAGATGAGCAACGTCACTCACACAGGCCTGACCATAGCAGGTTAACAGCAGCTGTTGTATCAGAAATGGTACGGGGATCACCTAACCCAGACACGTAATAGAACACATGTTAGTTCTCAGGGTTTAGAATATCTATTTCCTTTTGATGTCACAGATAGATGTAGCCTTATGACTATAGACAGAAGGAGATGGATCAAAGTGAATAACCAGAAACTATTAAACATAGAGATGATCTATCTGTCGGACCAACGCTCCCTAAAACACTGAGGCTTCATCCCAAATGGCACCCTATTCCCTGAACTAGCACACTATGTAGGGAACAGCCCACTGGGCACACACTGGTTGAATCAACATTGTTCCCACATCATTTCAATGAAATTACGTTGAACCAACATGGAATTGACGTTGAATTGACGTCTGTGTCCAGTGGGAGGGTGTCATTTGGGAGGCTGCCTGAGACTTGATTCTGATGGACAGTCAATATCCAGTGATCTGACCCCAAAGACAAAATGTTTAATAATAAATACAGGATGTCTGAATTGAAAAGACACCACTCTACATTTTTTATGTAAATGTGTTTCTGCATGCCATTAAAAATGTATGAGACCAGGGCTCACCTTTGAGGTCCCGGGGTCCTTTGATTGGTCTCTTTGACCAGGGGACAGAGAATGCCCGGGTGAGGCCTAGCTGGAAGAAGGGTAGGGTGGGAGTAGGGGGCCCACTGAGCGATGGAGGGGTGAGGGGGAGTGGGGGGTTGACAGACCGAGGCCCTCCACTGACTGGCCGAACGGCATGCGATCCTAATGCCACAAGAATCCCGGGCTGGAGGGAGAGAGGGAGAGAGAGAGAGAGAGAGAGAGATGCGAAAGAGAGATGCTGAGAAATAGAGAGAGAGTGTCTGGGATGGACCCAGACAGTGTTTGACTGTGTGATTTACTCCACACCGGAGTGCCTCCAAAGGAAGGAACATTACTGATGGGAGAAGTTAAAATGAGATTGGTGCGAGTGGGTCGAGCAGGGCCAGGGCAGAAATTAGGGCCCTGTCCGAGCGGCCTGAATGGGGTTCGGGGTAATGTGGATGATATTACATTAACCTGACAGGGCCTCCTTTAATAGGGTCTGGGGCTTAAACTGATATATCAATTTCCCTCCATATGGAGGACTTCAAAGCGCAGAGCTCATTCCTGCTGCTAGTGTCTGCCCTCCATCAATCTCTGATTGGCTGTGGGCATCATCACCTCCGAGCCAGACACAGGCCAGGCTAGATACAGCCACTAAGGAGCTCTGTTCACCTATAGGGTCAATCACTGGTTCTGTCCAGTGACATTCTATCAGGTTGGTGGTTCATATGGTCGTCTTGAACTATACACCCAATCAGAATGTAGGTGAAACTCAGTCAACCCAATCTGAGATAATATGATAAATAAAATAATACAGGTAACTGACAAAATAAAGGAAACACTTGAGCAAATGAGGGATACAAAGTATATTAAAAGCAGGTGCTTCCACACAGGTGTGGTTCCTTAGTCAATTAAGCAATTAACATCACATCATGCTTAGGGTCATGTATAAAAATGCCCAGTTGTGAAAAATTATGGGAGAGCTTTTTCCACCACCATCAACAAAATGGTGTCGCATCCCTCCAATAGAATTCCAGACACTTGTAAAATCTATGCCAATGTGCATTGAAGATGTTCTGGCAGCTTGTTGTGGCCCAACGCCCTATTAAGACACTTTATGTTGGGGTATCCTTTATTCTGGCAGTTTCATGTCAGTCAGTCTTGTTCAGTGGCCAGGATGATGAAGTTATGGAAGACAGACACTCCCCAGTCTGCCGACATCCATGTCAAAGAAAATACCAAGTTCACAATAAAGAATAAATTAGCAACACAATCCATTACACTTTAAGTCTGCAGTCATTGCAGGTGACAGACAGAAAAATAAAGATCCACTCCCGCATGGCAAAGCACCTTCAAGTTCATTGCTACTGTTTGTATAGTGAGATTCTAACAACAGAGATAGACAGACACAAGCACAGAGACTGCTCTGTTTGGTCTACCCTCTATGTTCTGTGAAATCATATCAAAACAGCTCCTTCTCTTCCTGCACAAGCCCTCCAGGGTTCTGATGTCACTTCCAGTGGAACACCGCACTGAAGACTGACACATGCTTCACATAGCTGCAAAAAGAAACAGCCTTTTGTTTTAGCCGACATTTCCCACTTTTATACTAACTTGTTTTGTCAAAACAATTCCCGCAGAAATTAAACGACACATAGTCAGTCAAAACTATTGCCTAGATCTGCCACAACAAAACTAATTCAGTTGTACAGGTTGACTCTGTGTAGTCGTGTCTCTCAAGTATGTTTTCTGTTGTAACATAGATTGTGTTTCAGGAAGTTGGTGCACTGGGCTCAACCATAGGATAGGGGTAGGACATGTACCAGACATGCTCTTTTTTTCCAGTTCCACCTTTGATATAGCTCTGACAAAGATAATACGTAAACTTCCATCAGCGTCATCCAGATATTTCATCGTAACCAAACAATGTATGGCGTTACTAAATACTGGTATATAATGTGAGGACATTTCAAGCAGCGTTGAGAGGGATGAATAAATGTTCATTCTGCATGAGCTTTTTACTCATTGAGTACTCAACCCCGTTCACAATCCTTCACAAAGAAACATGACACAGACCAGACATCTGTTAGGCATTAGGAGTCTGAGAACACACTTAAATGGGAAAGACTTACATTTGAAGAATCCGAATTAGGTGAGATTAGGAGTGGAGTGGTGGAATATAGAAAGTCCATATTGTCAGAGAGAGAGAGAGAGGGAGAGAGAGAGAGAGAGAGAGAGAGAGAGAGAGAGAGAGAGAGAGAGAGAGAGAGAGAGAGAGAGCTTCTTTCAGCCTCTCTAGCTAGTGATCAGAGCTATCATTTAGACAGAGAACAAAGACATGGTAAATACTTCAGGAAGAAAAGGAGAGGGGTCTAACGTGAGTTGAAGAGTGAAGTGAGTGTGAGGAGTGGAGCGGTGCGCGCTAAAGGAGCTGGGTGGTGTGGGGTACAATTTGGCGGTGCGGAGCAGACAAGATCTATGAATACAGATCAGCGGAGATGTGAGGGAATTTTACAGCAGGTATTGTCTGTCACTCACCCTGTCTGGCTGTGATCAACACCTCCTCCACGGCTGTTTCATCTTCTACCTCTCTCTCTCACACACACACACACACACACACACACTGAGACCCACACACTGAGACACTGACACACACACACACCCTCCCCCAACTCCAGCAGGGGAGACCTGGTGCTGGGGTGTGCCCTTGCCAAAAAGTGACAGGTGTTCAGATCGGATCTCCAAAAATCAAAGGGACATTATTCCTATTATATGTTATGATATATTGTTTACTGTCTGGCTTTGCATTCATAGCTTTCCACAGACATATGGATATGGGTTAGTGAATATACAGTGACATCCACAAAATTCAAGTATATAAAATTATAAAAATCTCTAAAGTGCCTCGTGAAATATCTCTAAGGTGTCTAGTGAAAAATAAGTTTCATCTAGAGTATAAATTATGGTTTATCTTTTTACTTACATTTCTGTTCTTGTAGTCCCGACGCGGAGAACAACTTTGCTAGCCGTGAGTGGGGATAGCCTGATGCCCTCTCTCACTCTCTGTGAATTCTGCCTGGAGTGAACAAAACACAGAAACATTTAACTGGAAAACAAAACTTACAACCTTGTGTAATAAACAAGCCTTGAATATGTTTACTCAGTTCAGTAACATATAACATATATTGTAGAGCTAAACACTAGAATGCTACACAGCTAACATCTCACTATTTCCAGTGCTTAGATACTGTCCATATAACGATTGTACTGTGTGGACAAGTGGCCTAATCCACATTACAGTAACACACACTGAACAAAAGAGGTATTTTGGTATCCGGTCCCGACACAACCAATCTGCCTGAACAAGTGTTTGCGTTTGCATGGGAGTGTCAGCGTTGATTTCTAGCGTCCGTCAGGACAGAGAGCTAACCACACATCAACCTGCCCAACTGTTCAATGACAAGGCTCCACAAATAGCAGAGCAGAGCAGAGGAGAGCAGAGGAGAACAGAGCAGAGCAGAGCAGAGGAGAGGAGAGGAGAGGAGAGGAGAGGAGAGGAGAGGAGAGGAGAGGAGAGGAGAGGAGAGGAGAGGAGAGGAGAGGAGAGGAGAGGAGAGGAGAGGAGAGGAGAGGAGAGGAGAGCAGAGGAGAGCAGAGGAGAGCAGAGCAGAGCAGAGCAGAGCAGAGCAGAACAGGCCCAGTTCTCAATCAGCTAAGTGCAGCGGACAGCTGTTATGTGGTGGATGGAGTGTGTCGTTAATTCTGTAAATAAGGGCCTCCCGAGTGGCGCAGCCGTCTAAGGCATTGCATCGTAGTGCTAGAGGTGTCACTACAGATCCGGGTTCGATCCCGGGCTGTGTCTGATCCGGCCGCGACCGGAAAACCAATGAGGCGGCACACAATTGGCCCAGCGTCGTCTGGGTTAGGGGAGGGTTTGGCCGGCTGGGATGTCCTTGTCCCATCGCGCTCTAGAGACTCTTTGTGGCGGCCGGGCGCATGCACGCTGACTTCAGTCGCCAGCTGTACAGTGTTTCCTCCAACACATTGGTGTGGCTGGCTTCCGGGTTAAGTGAACAGCGTGTCAAGAAGCAGTGCGGCTTGGCGGGGTCGTGTTTCGGAGGAAGCATGCCTCTCCTGAGTCCGTACGGGACTTGCAGCGATGGGACAAGACTGTAACTACCAATTGAGGAGAAAAAGGGGTAAAAAGTACCATAAATACATCTGTAAATATATCAGGTTTCTCTCATGTGTCTGAGAATCACCCACTCAGGCCACATTTAGGAAACAAGTGTCTGGTGAATTGACCAAACCCTGGCTACCCCCACCATAATATAATACAGCAGTTTCAAATCTAGACTTTTGTTCTCCCAAAATCCAAATGAATTACATTACAGAACTTCCATCATCACTATGAGGTATTTTTTTTTATGTAAATGTGCATGAACTTCTCAACAAATGTCAGTGATTGTTGATGTACAGTGTTGACTTGTTTTTTGTCCAAACCAAATAACTCTGAGTAAAACTACTTTTTCTTTCTGAAGTCTGCGCTCTGCTCTTCAAAGGATCCACTGCAGCATTCAAACTGATGGTTTAGCACTTGCATTGTCCTCTCTCAAGTTGAACAGTCTGCAACAGCTTTGGTTGTTCTTTTCTACGCTATCCATTTTTTTTCCACATTATTTGCTGGAGGAGAAAGGAGAGCAGCCGCACGGTCAGTGGTTACACACAATGGAGCACTGAGAGCAGACATGGGGCGGGAGGGCACTGTTAGTGGACACTGGGATAGGGGGAAGGAGGGCACTGTTAGTGGACACTGGGATAGGGGGAAGGAGGGCACTGTTAGTGGACACTGGGATAGGGGGAAGGAGGGCACTGTTAGTGGACACTGGGATAGGGGGAAGGAGGGCACTGTTAGTGGACACTGGGATAGGGGGAAGGAGGGCACTGTTAGTGGACACTGGGATAGGGGGAAGGAGGGCACTGTTAGTGGACACTGGGATAGGGGGAAGGAGGGCAATCTTTGTGGACACTGGGATAGGGGGAAGGAGGTCACTGTTTGTAGATGCTGGGATAGGGGGAAGGAGGGCACTGTTAGTAGACACTGGGATAGGGGGAAGGAGGGCACTGTTAGTGGACACTGGAGGGGGAGGAGGGCACTGTTAGTGGACACTGGGATAGGGGGAAGGAGGGCAATCTTTGTGGACACTGGGATAGGGGGAAGGAGGTCACTGTTTGTAGACGCTGGGATAGGGGGAAGGAGGGCACTGTTAGTAGGCAATGCACTGAACTCTGGGGCTCTGCCAGGTTCTTGTTATGAGCGGGTAGCACTGTGGCAACGCTATATGGGCCAATGACTGGTCTCAGAATTACAAATATCACCAGGGATTTTGGGAAAGACAGAGGGTGGCAGAAAGTTCAATTGGCAGTTATTGAGATCATTATGAATTGTTGCTGTTTCTCTCAATCTCTACCACTCTGTTTCTCACTCTCTCCCCTTCTCTCAGGCATTGGTTTTCTCTCTCATTTTCAGGCAGTGGGCTTTCGCCCATTTCTTGCTGTCCCAACGCAACTCAGGCTATTTGGGGAAATTAAATAACCTGAGGATTAAACTACTTTAGGAACCCAAATTAACATATTTCCCACTGTTGGGAATGTTGCCTGAAGTTGAATGGACAGTAATTTTACGCATGGATTTTCTTCAGCCTAATTCTTACATTTTGAATAATCCTGAGATTAAATTGTTTTATGGGATGGTGGAGGGTTTTCAATGTTCTTTTAACAAGTGAACTAGTAAGAATTGAATTTCAGAAAGTAAAATATTGCCAAACAGCTAATATACTGGTTTAAATCAGTATTACATGCTTGTTGTTTTGTGCATGCAGAACATGATTTACAGCTAGAAACCATTAGGCTTTTATTTTAAATCTAACTTTAATGGCCACATTACACACATAAACCCTTTATACAACGAGTCAGATACGAGCTGAATAAATGCCTTCAGGGTGTGTTGACCCTATGGTGAGAGTGTCACAACACTGTAAGATTACAGTGGATTATGTATCTGCCCAAGGCCTATATCTGACAACAGTCATTCTAGATGAATATACCATTTAGAGGGGTAATTGCCTGTGTAGTCCCCTCTGGTGTCTAATCCAAGAGATCAATTTCTGTTGAGCCCAGATATGTTACACAGTGAAAACATTCAGCTCCCCGTCCAAAGTTAGTACATTTAATTACCACTATGTTGTCTTTCTTCAAGCCTCCACTATACACACAGAAAACAGGGTTCAGATTCCGAATCCAATCTCCAAAGTACCTTCTTTGACTCCCTTTCTAAATCCCGCTGTGCATGAAGATCAAAGTCTTGTGAAGTTGGGATAACCCTTATTACTTCTCATTAGCTGGTAACCTGATGCACTTTGTCAAGTCCAGCAGTTGCTGTGGTCAGCTGTTGATGCCTAAGATAGCTAACTACATATGGACCAATCGGTGGTAAAGTCGAGGATCGAGGAGAATTCCCCCAGGCAAGGTGGCCTAGCGTGAACCCCAGTTGACTGTCACCTCCAGCCCTCAAACCAAAAGGGACAGTTAAAGATGGGGCTGGTTGTAGGTCTCCAATGGCTCTCCTGCCATCGTCTACCACAGCCACAGCTCACTAAGGCTCCATAGCCTCCCTCTCTAGAACCCTACTACACACCCCTAAAGCGATTACTGTAAAGTCAATGTCTAATTAAAGTTTGAATAAACAAGGGCTTTTCTCTCCCTTGGTCTCTTTTCTCTCTTCTCTCTCAATCTCTCACCTCCCTCTCTCTTTCTCTCTCTCATAGTGGGGGTGATTCTCATTGGTTCCCAGTGAGGCCATCAGCGATGGATGAAGTCCCGTGGTCTAATTAGAAACCTAAATACTTTGAGTAATGCCTAACCCATGGGAATTCAACTGCCATATCTCTTCCGCATGCCCTATGTGGAAGGACCCCTCCTGTCCCCCAGACCACTGGGGTGTCTCAGTGAAATACACCAGCCTGCTCCCCTCAGCTCCCCACAGCTGTCTTCTACAGACGCTGCACTTAAGACAGCATTGCTTTCATAGCTAAAATAGACATTTGTGTCCTAAGTGGTGCAACATGGCTAATGCTAAATATTTAATTCCCCTGGGTACTAATTATGGTTGAGTACTGGCAACACAGATTCTTTTTTTTCACTTCACATAACAACTGTAAAAGCAATTTGAGCATTCTTCAATTAATTAAACACATAGTCTTCCAGTAACCTCCTCTCAGTTTGCCCTCCAGGACCATAGCTAATTTGTGTGGAATAGAAAGAAGAACAGGCAGTAAAGAGAGAGTGTTTTCATCTTTTCAAAATATGTCTCAACGAAGGAATTAACACAGAAAGAGACACTCAATTTTTTCCTGATAATTTAAAATGTTCATCGCATTTTATATATTTTTGTAAACCCTGAAGTATCTTGTGTAGTTTTATAGAGTTATAAACCCATATCAAATCGTTGTTAGCATGAGCAGCCAGCTCCCATTATGTTATCAAAGCCTGCTGAGATAGTCTGGTCGTGAAGCTAATCCCGCCTGTATTTTTAGTCACAACCCACTGATGAAGTGAAATTACTTCATCAATGATAAAATAGAGCTTTCTGAAAACCCTTTACAATATCACAGCTACTGAGAGAGACAGTCAAATGAAGCTCGGTAAGTTTAGTGGTGTATTGGCATAGCGATATCTTGCAAATGTACTTTTGAAATTAAGATAATGATAGACATTTTACATTTTATTACATGCTAAAATAATCACTACTCTTTAAATGGATGTGCCGTATGACAAGCTAAAATGTTTTATCTATTGCCCCGGGAAAGACCTACAGTACTTCACCCCAAAACCTCACCACAATGGCCAAAGTTAATGAATAACAACGAAATGATAAAATAATAAGAACAACCAGAAAAAGTATGTAAAAATAAAATCAAACCAACGTCTTGTATAGCGTCCCATCATCCACTGTACAGCTGGTGTTTGCTTGCATGTGTCTGTTACATGCATGCGTGTCTGTGTCTCTGTGTG
>NW_028166835.1:25000-40000 GCF_964263955.1 Coregonus lavaretus
ACAAGTCCTGCATGATAGTTTTTTTCTTATATCTGGTAAGACAACAGACAGACATTCCCTCTGATCATGAATCAGTTTACCTATACACCAGTGAGAGGCATAGGAAAGGGGGATGAATACGGTGCACTTTATGAGCATGGACCATCTGTGATCTTTAGGCTAACAACACAACTGGTAAGCGGATCATCATAGGTCTATAATGTGCATAAAATGTGCATTATTTCTCCCACAGTGCACATAATAGCATAATAACAGTGATGGCGTGGGTTCACCACAGAGCAGATCTCATGCAGTCAGGCTGAGGTTAGCTAGGTGCTGATGGGAGAGGCCCCTGCCTCAAAGAGCTCGTTTTCCCTTTACTCAGGCTTCATTATGCCCAATCAATATTCATTTACTCACTAGAGCTATTGACTCATTTCTAAAATAAAATTACAGGTAATTTGTCTTGTCATGGAGTAGGGTGTATTATCCCTTTAGAGAGAAAACAGAGTGGGGTGGGGTGGGACGTGATGGCCCATAGAAAAGCTGGATACAACTGTAAATATATTTTTTGATAAGACATTGAAAAATCAATGTCTGCTTCCTGCAATCCGTCTCGAGCAAATCAATCATAATCTGCACAGTTGGCAGTGGGATGCGAGAGAGAGAGAGAGAGAGAGAGAGAGAGAGAGAGAGAGAGAGAGAGAGAGAGAGAGAGAGAGAGAGAGAGAGAGAGAGAGAGAGAGAGAGAGAGAGAGAGAGAGAGAGAGAGAGAGAGAGAAGGGGGAGAAGGCCCAATCTTTGTCTGATATCTCTCATTTCTGAATCGCTTCTCATCATGGTGATAATAGGGTCATCATTTCAACACTTAGCCAACCCCAGCCCTGCCATTCAGCCTGGGGTAGAGGGGAGCAGAGGGGAGGACAGGCTCCAGAGAAAGAGGAGTGGACTCATTCTAGCCCCATTCATCTTAATTCAGATTGACAGACAGACACAGACAGAAGTGACCTAGAAAAGAAAAATATCAAGGGGACCAAATCAGTTGAAATGTTACCCTGGTGTATACTATAGTGATAAGTATGTTATTATAACTAGTTATTTCAAATGATTGTATGTAATGACATAATTATTTCAAAACAATACATACATAAACAAAAAATGTAATGTCTTGAGAATAGGGGAATTTTTGTTTTGTAATTTCAATGTTTGTTTCAAATGTTTGGGCTGGGTAATACAGTTAGGTTCAAATTTGAAGTAAAAGGAGAGTGACCTGAATGTCAGTCTGATGTGAACTCCATGCCACCATCTGTAGGCATCTCTAGTAAAACTGGATAGCAGCATGACATCACACAACAAAGATGGCCGTACACACTGCTCACTTCTGAGCACATTATAAAATGGAAGTTAAATTATAAAGATAAGAAATACTTGGATATGACTGCATTAGTAAATGTGTGCATACATGAAATAATAAATGAACCAACAAAAAAATACACACAAACAGCACAATGTGTATTATCATGGTTTTTAATATTTTCATATTTGGTAATTTGGTGAAAACAAAATCATGCACATTTAGAATAATATTACATGAAATATCCCAAAAACTTCTTATGATACAAGATAAATATTAGTAGTGGTGATTCAATCACTAATGCTTTTACAACTAGTTAGTAGGCTATATAGCCACAATGACTTGCTGTTGTCAGCAATAGTATCCGCAAACTCAGTGCAGTTGTTCAGTCGAGGGACGCAGTGCACGTATGTTTAATCATTTAATTAAAAAAATTGCAAGGTCAAAAATAAATAACATCCATTATTTGCAGCAGATCTCCCCAAAGCATTGGGAGCGAAACTGTTTTGAATTTCAATTGGCTTCCAAGTGGCAAAAGCCCACAGCTAATACATCAAAGAAAAATTGGTGTCAACTAATCGGTTTAGGACACAGATTTAAAAGGACTAAAATCCTTATGAATACTTGAAGCGGGTTCCCCTCCTGTAGGTACCAACCAACCACTGCTTTCTAGAGAGCACAGCACACCTGACCTTGCACCAACGAAGGAATCTGTCAAGCGCTTGACGTTAACCAACTTAATTAAACTTAACCATCATCTCTGTGAACGCGAGAGGCAATTAGTCTAGTACAATAGTTAATGCTTTCTAATAATAGTCTCTAAATCCAAATTAGATTACGCCTACTCCCTCAGGCATTTTCACTGTGATGCTTCATCCTTCATATGCATGTTTGGTTTGCTCCACCGCTGGGCTCTCTCTTCTGCTACTGCTTTCTCGACCAGTGTGGACTAGTCCTACAGAAGCTGTCTGAATTGTACTGCTTTTGCATATATATACAAAAGTAAAATAAGTGTAAGACACTTGGAATAGCTTCCAGTCAAAGATGTCCAGCAGAGTGTGTGTGCGTAAATCTTTTTCTGGAACCTGTCATAGGATATGTCCATTTATTGTCCATTTTTTCTATATCTTATCAAACCTATGTTTTGACAACTATGACGTTTCATATATTTAAATATAAGTAGAATGTACCGTTGGTTTGAAATACATATAGAAGAGCTTAATACACCGCTACGAAGTGGTATGACATATTTATAACATGCAGACAGTAGCCTATACTTGAAGACAATTTTATCCCATGTATTTGATTATGCTCTATTATAATATTATCACCGATTAAATAAGCGAGAGAGCACTCAACTTCAGCTAGGGTATATTTCTGTAAAGGAAAATTATCCGTTTCCTACCTTTTCCTCAGCACGAGCTGTAAGTGTTTTTCCGGCTCCTTGTGATCTCACACACACACACACACACACACACACACACCTCCTCCTCCTCCTACTTCAGAATAGACCTCTTATCATGCGCGTATGGTGCCGTGGTAGTCATTATTGTCGATAATAGAGTATCAATGCATATTGACGTCATTCAAAATGCCTCTCTCCTCTCTCGGTATCCCTGGTAACCGGTATGCTATTCAGAGATGAGTGACTGAGCATTGGCCATTCATTACGTCCCTCATTGAAGAACAGTAAATATAATTGGCCAATAATGCAATGAATGTGGCTTAAGGCACTCATGACAACTTCAATGGGAAAAGTACAATTACACTTGAGTTGGTGTTTCATTAGCTTATTATTGATTCATTTGTATATTATAGAAATCAATTATAGGCTAATAGTTATTTGTAGTCTATATTTAAAAAATATGTATAAACAACAGTAGCCTATACCTTTATGGCAGCGAGTCACACATATATATTGTAGTCCTGCTTAAAAGGGAAATACATTGACATAGGCCTACCATTAAATAAGATTTTGACTTTGTTTTCAGTTTATTAATGGCAACATATTTCCAATAATAGTAGTACTATTATTAGTAGTAGTACTATTAGCATTATAATGATCATCATCGGTAGAGTAGGATATCATTAGTTGTAGACCTCTTCAATAATAGATGTAGTAGGTATAGTATAAACAATATCAACATTAGTATCCTTAACCTTATATACATGTGTTGTCATAGATTTTGCTGCAAGAACATGAGGAAGAAAAAGTGTCGGGGTAACAATAATTAGTTCGGCTATCATAGCACTGCGGGTGGTTGTAAAAGTAGGTCTTCTAGTACCATTGTCATCATCATTACTCTCTCTTCATGTATCTGTCTTTCTTGCCTTTCCCGAACTCTGCATTGGCTCACTGTACCAGCGTCATCACTCTCTGCTGCTCTCGAGAGGGTTTCAGAGCTTAAGAACACGTGACACTATGCACACACATTTTAGCAGCGCCTACAGCGATCCCTTTCGGTTTATCGGAGATTTGAACTATAAAGCCAGAGACAATCAGCACTGTGACTATAAGGCCTGTGGATGTCTGTATTCAAAAAAAATATTGACATGTTAGATTCAATCCGGATATGCATTATTATACCTTTAATATGGTTAGAATATGAGTCTAAAATGTGTTTTCTAAATATAAAACAATTACAAGTTAAAAAAGAACTCCTGCAATATTATTATAATAGAAATACTATTATAATAGTATAGCCTAACTAATTATGAATTGGTTATTTATTATAAGAGTATAAATAACTATATTATCATTAGGCCTATTATTATTGGCCTGTCATTATACTCATGATAATGTAATACATTATTCTGGAGTTATTCATTTATGGCACAGGTGCGTAAAAAGCCATTGTGCAGAAATGAAAAATCTGGATATCCATAATGGCCGATAACCGCACGATATTAAATAAATCGGGACTATCCATATTTCTGCAAAGAAACGTATCTGGTGGCATCAAAGGAGATTACATCCAGTGGTCATAGCGGATTTGCTGTAGTTCATATGGTACTAATCTGCCTTCGCTTGGAGCTTTTATGACTTTCGGGGTGAGAGAGAGCGAGGGAGTGTATCTGACTGGTTTATTCCTGGATATATGGAGAAAACTATTTAGCAGCCGCTTCAGTTAACAGCTGTCACACGTTAAGAGATGCTTATCCCACAGTTGAGTGGAATGCTTCCTAGATTTCGGCAAATATTACAAATTGCTGGTTAAGAAAAAAATTAACGTTTACACAAACAGCCAGACCTAAATTGTTTGGGATAAAGGTAATATTTATATTCTACTGTGTATTATTCGCGCCATAATTTATGCATGATCTTGCCATGTCTTACCCTAACGCAAAATGCGTCTGGCATAAGAATGTCGATATGCACAAAATAAATCAAAATCAAAAACCGTCGCCCCTTTTTAGCTCCGGTTGCGGATTTTAACTTAACGTAGGATCACCGACAGTCAGTTAGGCTGTTACGAGGCATCTATACAAAAAGACAAGTTTTACTCTCAAAAGAAACAATAAACCATAAACCATGGAAAAAAGAAGCGCAGCGCACAGAACATGGAGCACTTTTTTCCATTCAGTATTTGGCAAGCTCTTCCTGACAGACAACAGCCCATTTGTTATTGATCAAGTGTGAAAGTGACGGCTTCGTGTATTTAGAATAAGAAGAAAGTTGGAGTTGATCTACTGGCTCGCATGATATCGCCATCCAGGGGCTGGCGCACTTGAGTCCTACAGCACCGAGCCTTGTAGAGGAAAAAAAATAGAGAAATAGCGGGAGAGGGATTGTTAGTGAGAGAAGAGAGGGAGAGAGGGAGGGGGAAAAGCGGGAGAAAAAAGAAAACATGGAGAGGGAGAGAGTGAGTGAGAGAGAGAGAGAGAGATAGGCAGGGCTGTGGTATTAACCCAGCATAAGCTTGCCTTTTCCTTCGATGACTACACCCCGAGAGGAGGAGCGTGAAGAACGTAGTAGGCGTCAGAATCCTCAATTTCCAACTTAGCATCTTGGCAGGACATTTTCCCAAGCAAAGCCCCCATCCGAAGGCAAAAAACTTCTTCTGCACGGCATGAGACAGAGGGAGCAAGTGAGAGAGAGAGAGGAAAAATAGAGCGCAGCAAGCAAACACAACGGTCAGTTGTAGCTGACTATCAGCGACTAATAATCTATATCTAAGTCTATGTATTTGTTTATATTTTTACTTTTTAACACAGTCATTTAGAGGGGAACAGACAGCGGTCTGTTGATACGAGACTCCTATGACTGAGATCGGACAGTGCATGAGAAAATAAAGAGGAAAAGTGCGCAAGTAAGTGGCTTACTTTCGGGGCTTTCACCATGGCGTATCCTCAGGGCTACTTGTACCAGCCGTCCGCTTCTTTGGCGCTGTATTCATGCCCGGCGTACAGCACCAGCGTTATATCGGGACCCAGGACCGAAGAACTTGGTAGATCCTCATCTGGCTCGGCTTTTGCTCCTTATGCCGGATCTACCGCGTTCACCAGCGCTTCGCCCGGGTACAACTCCCATCTCCCGTACAGTGCGGAGGCGGGGGCGGCCGCCACTTTTGCTTCATACGTGGTGAGTGAGAGAGCATATAATCGACATTTCCGAGTGTAAAAAAATGTGGAAAATATTTTGTTGTATTGTTGGTAGGCCTATGTGTAGAATTTTAGCATGGTGCAAATGAGGCAAATGTATTTCTGGTTTAGCGTGCGTCTGTATTTTGCTGATGACTCTTTTACATTTGGGTAAGTTAGTTGTAAATAGGCCCAGCCATTTTGATGCAGTGAGAAACATGCAAAATAACTAATTAGGCTAATTAGCATGTTAGGGTTCTTTTTTTCTGCAATTTTTCTGTAAATAATGAGCAATGAAATAGGTCGTTGTGTTGAAGCAGTTTGCATACAAGAACAAACAGCAAGCTCCCAACCTCGGTGGAACACATTATATTCTATAGTTATTTGTTAGAGAAGGTCTTTATTAGTCTATGCGAAATTACAAACTCGTTTATTTAGGGCTACTCGGTTGTTTTTGTGGGCATTGACCAAATGTTCGTTCATTTGGGAACACAACTCCTGATTTTTTAACATGTTCTAAATCTGAAAGTGAGTTGAGCACGCAGTTAAACGCAAATTAAACCAGGTATGTAGGCCAGCTGAAGAATGGTGGGAAATAATTGTAATAAAATCCTGTCTTGGTAAAAATATGAGAAGAGAAGACATAATAGGCCTGTTATGCATGATGCTTTATCTAATTTGTAAATTAGGTTGTTTTCACTACGCATAGATTACTTTGCGGTGGCTACAGAGGCAGCAAGACAGGCGCATCTTGAATACAAAAACGCACAAAGGAAAACAAAGTTGATAAAAATAACATTGTCGATGTCCATCTGTGTAAAATATAAAAAGTGCATTGCTGACGCATCTGATGCGTGATTTATTGTAAACAACCTAAATGTCAGAGGTGTGTGTGTGAATGTGTGTGTGTGTGTGTGTGTGTGTGTGTGTGTGTTTGTGTGTGTGTTTATTATGGTGCCTTGTTATTGTTTGACACTTCTTTTGTACTGTTTTAATTATCATGAGTCATTGACAATTATCTGAAAAGCATTTTTTTGACTATTTTCGACGGCTTTGTTTTCAGAGTTCTCCCTATGACCACACGACGGGCATGGCTGGGTCTATAGGATATCACCCCTACGCTGCTCCCCTGGGTTCATACCCCTACGGTGACCCGGCATACCGAAAAAACGCGACCCGGGATGCCACCGCCACTCTCAAAGCCTGGTTGAACGAGCACCGTAAGAACCCCTACCCCACCAAGGGCGAGAAAATCATGCTGGCCATCATCACCAAAATGACCCTCACCCAAGTGTCCACCTGGTTCGCCAATGCCAGGAGGAGGCTAAAGAAGGAGAACAAGATGACCTGGACTCCACGAAACCGGAGCGAGGACGAGGAGGAAGACGAGAACATCGATCTGGAAAAGAATGACGACGACGAGCCTAGCAAGCCGACAGAAAAGGGAGACTCGACAGACACAGAGTCAGGTCTGAAGAAAAATCATCAATTTTTTATCGCAGTCGTTTCCACTCAGGGCGCAAAATTGATTGCTGGTTAATGGTGGTATATTATTTATAATGGGACAATTGCTTTAAATAATAATCACCTTGAACTCCCCTCATTTGACTTAACATGGGCTGAAAATTGCTGGTGACGTAAAGTGTTTAGCATTCGATTTATCTTTAACTGCATAATAAGGCGGGCTGCAGCTGGTGGACTGGGCTGTGTACCGCCTAATGATCATTTTTACGATTAAAACACAATCATTAATATCACGGTTTTCACTAGTTGTAGGCCTAGTTGTTTGCAGGCCTATTATTTATTAGCCTACTTATTATCATAACTAGGCCTATTATTATGGTAATTAGCATATGCACAAATATGAACGCATGAGTGTATGAATTAGGGGACTATAACATATTGGTAGCCTATCTGTATCTTATGTCACAATGTTATTTTAAAAAATCACAGTAACTTAACTCTTGTTTCTCTCTCACTGCAGATCATAAATTGCTGAACCCGGGGGACATAGCTTGCGACAGATTTAAAGAGGAGAATCATGGCAAAGAAATGGATCCCCTTCTGAGCGACTCGGAATTAAAAGACCAAGGGGAGCGGACAGAGTTACTGCCCGAGTCTGCTAAACCCACCACCTCGTCTCCATCCGCCGTGTCTCGTGGAGGAACCGAGCTCGTTGCGCAAGACAAGCCGTCAGAAATGGGCCATGCGCCGGGCACAGTAAACAGCAACGTTACATCTGTTATTCACTCGTCCCCATCGGCCCCTAAACCCAAACTCTGGTCCCTGGCTGAGATCGCAACGTCCTCAGACAGGTGTAAGAGCAGCAGTGACGGGCCGCAGGGCCATGGGATGGGTCACAGCACAGTGATCAGCACCAATGCAGCGTCACCATCACGGTCCTCCCCCCAGTGTCCTCTCCCAAACAGCACAGTCCTATCCAGGCCTATCTACTACACGTCCCCTTTTTACCCGGGCTACACGAACTATGGCAGCTTTGGACATCTTCACAGTCACAGCAATCACGGCTCGGGCACGGGCTCCACCGCACATTTCAATGGATTAAACCAGACTGTGTTAAATAGAGCAGAAGCTTTGGTAAGAGAAAGCCAGAAAGGCAGAGGCCAAACGCAGGTAGATATTTGTAAAGACTCCCCTTATGAACTAAAGAAAGGTATGTCAAACATTTAATACCTTGATCCCTTTCAAAAATCCATCGGACTTTTATTTATTATTTGTGGTTGCATTACAAAAAAAAATAAGACAAATAATAATGATAAAGCAAAATTCTGCGAACAGTTATTTTTTGAGTAAATGCTTATCCTAAAATGTTAGTTTCTGAATGGTTAATCCTAAAGATGTAACAAGAATGGTCTTAATCGCTGCAGCCGCCTTAGTCTATTTGTATTAAAGACTAATATGTATATTTAATGTAGCATTTTTGTATTTAAAATGGACAATACACTATCTTTGAAGTAAATTATGAGAAAAAAAATACACGTGTGCAGCGATTATTCTGGGAGGAGCGGGAGGGGGGAGGCAATTGTTATTATCAAATGTGTCAGAAGGTCTTGAAAGAGAAACACATTATGGAATATGAAAGATATATTTATCGATGGGATTGTGGTCTTTTACCCCATGACAGGTGTATCAATTCAATTTTCTATTCAGAAAGAGAACTCCAACTTTATACAACATGAGAACATGTCAACGTTTCTCAAATTCTCGTGTGAAAAACATATAGGCCTACAGCCTTTTAGGTCTACCCAAATATTTACATTTTTGTGGGGTTTGGCCAAAGATGTTGGCACGAGTTTACTGAATATATGTATATTTCTGGCTCTATGTTTCCTATTCCTTTCTACGTGTGCAGTAGGAGGATACTTATGAAGGTGAATATGATAACAATGGCGTAACTGGAGGCCCAGTCGTTTAACCCAATTACTTTCCAACCGCAACGTGTTATAAGCAAAGCAATCAGGTGGCGAACTCCAGTAATGAGTTCGATTTTATGCCAAATTTAGAGCTCATTACTATTTCCAAGGCGTGGCAAAACTGTTAAAAGGACGCAACCGTGCATTTATGGCTTCAGAGCATACTGGCCAGTTATATAATTAATGTTGGAGCCTCCTTAATGACGCGTAAGATGTGAAACACTCATGGTTAGGTTTGGAGAGAAGGAGTATAGCGGGACTAGCATGTCATGCACACAGTAAAGGCCACATAGTTTCCAGGGTTTAGTCAGTTTTAGTCAACAACCGAGCCTCTCACTGTCCTCAAGGCTCAAACTCTTCCTTCCCACTTCCGCAGGTAGGTGTCACACTTGCTCCTAATTTCAGGGGTCTCGTTCTTAATCTGTCACGGAAAGCCGTCCTTGATCGAATGGCCTAGTTAAAATGGACCAAAGACTGGAAGGCAGAGAGAGAGAGAGAGAGGGAGAGAGAGAAAGAGAGAGAGAGCAACTTGAAATGGTCACAGTTATTACATGTTTATTATAACAATACTGCCAAGTGGGAAAACCTGAATATTACAATGGATTAACATGGAACAAACCATTTCCTTTCCAGAAATACAATACAGTGGTGGATTTTCGAGAGAGAAAAAAATGTTTATGTGGCCTAATCTTTGAAATTGTGATTAAGGCTGATTTGTAAGATGAGACAAATGGTGTCTTGATTTGGCACAGACATTGGGAAATTTTTTGAAAACAAATCTGTTAATTATCATCGAATTATTATAATATTATTACTAGTAGTAGTATTTGTTTTATCAGCTGCCAATGTTGTTTTGTTTTATGATCAGTAGTGAACCTTTAGTGTTTCTATCATCATTATAATCAGTTGATTAACACGGGTGTACATTAGCACATGGCTTCATGGAATTACTCCCAACGTTTCATATATATTCATATGTTTCTATTTCTAACCAACTCAATCTTTGTCTTGCTTATTTCGATTGGAAAAATATTGAAATAGGCCTACATTTAATAATTTAGAATAACCTCTAGTAATAATAATAATAATAATAATAATAATAATAATAATAATAACAGTAATAATAAGCTAGTGAAGTGGGCCAGCTTGCTCCTGTTTACTGCCTTTCATTAATCTCTATAGTTTACTTTCCGCACTCGAGTTGAAGCCTCCCCTGGGCTTTATATAATTCCCTTAGCCCTAATGTCCTCTATTCCGAGTCACACGGGCGAGCGACTGGGGCTTCTATTTTAATCTCCCAGAGTATGTGTGCTGCCTGGGCCAGTGATTGCAACACATCAGCCAGCTAAATAGTATAATTATGTTTTTCTTTGCTGATCCCTCCAGGAATTGAAGTGTTCGATGCAATGTCCCCTAAGAGGACGTCATCGTTTTTATTTGAAATAGGCTTTTTAAATGGAAGAATTGATGTTTCAAAGGGCCAATAGATACAATTTCAGAGACGTAAATCATCTATATTCAGCTTAGGTAAATATTGAATAGTTTAGAATCGTTTATGTGACACAAATACCCGAGCATTCTGATAATGCAATTTTACACCGCTCTCTATGATTCTAGGAATATGAGGCAAATGTTTGGAAAATGATCATTTATACTGCTAAATTGGATCTTGAGAAGGCCATTGTATAGCCCATGGGCACGGAGTAATAAAACATGCTTGTCATGTTTGTCTTCTGCACTGTCGAAATAGCCCAAACGATTTGACCACATTTGTGAAATATCGTTTTGAGACAGAGTTGTTGTTTTGTGTTGTTCCAGAGATGTGCTGCTATTTAGTAATTCTCCTCCACGCAGTTTATTATTCAAATCACGCCTAGGGGGACATAGAAACAGGGCCTATTGATGCCTCTGTGGAGACTCATTCAACATATTGAGTAGGCTATGTAAATAAATACACATTATTATCATCATTATATATATTTATTGAAATAAATTATTATTATTATTACTAGGCCTATTATTATTATTATTATTAGCAACTAAGGCTAAAGACAACAAAACGAATATATTTCATCCATAAAAAGGACTTTCCACAATCTTTGTTTGAACACGGATAAACATTTTTTTAAAATCACACTGCTTTTTAGCGTTGTAATGCGATCGTGCTATGGAGAGTGAGACCACTGAATCTGTCCGAAACCATTGTCAGTCCTGAATGCATGGTACAGAGAATTCTGCAATGATCTAGCACAACTCTGTTCAACTTCTTCCTCCCTCCCGTCTCTCTTCCAGTTGAACGGCTCGCTGGCTCATTGTTGGGAAGCGATGCATGGATACAATGTGAGAATGCCAAGTGAGGTTGAAACAGTTCCCACGTGTGAAGGACAAAAAAAGCATAACGAACCCAATTGAAGATGGAAAAGAATAACCGATATATATTATCGCTTTGTCGGGATAGAGGAAATATTGACATTTCATCAATGCATTTACGTCTACATTAGTTTAAATCTGTAGGTCTGGAGGAGGACAATATCGAACTGTTAAACTAATAAAATAGGATCGAAAACTGTATACATTTGTTACAGTTCAGAAAAATGTATGTCTTAGGTCATTTCGATTTTCAAAATCGAAAACCCTTTTTGTCAATGCATGAATGCAACAAATAAAACATTCCTTTATGGAGAATTATATTCAAGAGGTATGGACAAACGACATTTTAAAACGTTTTTTCCGAATCTAATTGTCACTTTCCCAAGACGACAAGTGTAGGCTATAGCTAGGTGTATCCACTAAACATAACGTTGCGTTTGTACAGAAACAGACATTAAAAAGTATCTTAATTTGGTGCATACAACCTGGGTGAGAATATAAATTCTTGTAACAAAAATGCAACGATCTTTAACATGAATCCCTCAATACGTGTTATGCACCCACACCTTAGCTTTGAAGCATAGCCACGTTGTCCCTACAATAAGACATTTATACATATTTCTAGCATCTGTATCATCATATTCTATTGGGAAACGTTACACTGTGACTGATAATCACAATTAGGTAACTATGTCTTTGTAAATCAATATTCTAACACTTTTTTTGTACGTATTTGTATATGCCTATAGGCCCAAACAAGCTAGGCCCATATGCCACATTCAACATTCATACGCATCTCCACCCATCATGCAACCAGTCTAATTAGCATACACACATTGCATTATGGGACATTTTCTTGATTTTATATCATTGTTATTACCTGTATGGTGATATAAAGTTTCCAGTGTAAATGGAAGGTTTTGTCATGTTTCCTGTAAGGTGGAATCTATTGCACAACTACAAAATGCATGATTGATTGCCTCAGTATGACGATATCTAGGGGTCGCGCAAACCATGTCACCAAAAACCAGAACCTGTTGATAAACACATTCCCAATTGTCCTTAAAAATGTACCCAATGAAAAAAAATGTCTAGGCCTAAATGATCATGCACCAAGTCTCCGGTGGTAGGAAAACTTCGGTGATATCAGGAAAAAGTAGCCTAATCTCGTTCCAGTAATATTGCACATTGACGATAAATATGCAAATCATTGGTCTGTAAAGGAACGTTTTAGGGGGTGTGGGGGGGGGGGGGGGGGGGGGGCAGTTGTAGAACTACTAAGTTTCATGATTTTGAAATGAGATCTTCATGAGAAAAAAAAAACGTAGGCCTAAAGGCTATTGCGAGTTCAGTCTTTCAATCGACTTCAAAACAGGCATTGCAATGTCACACATTTTCTGCACTTGAGAATCTCATTGGAACATAATTAGCATACACACATTGCATTATGGGAAATGTTCTTGATGATATATCATTATTACCTGTATGGTGATATAAAGTTTCCAGTGTAAATGGAAGGTTTTGTCATGTTTCCTGTAAGGTGGAATCTATTGCACAATTACAAAATGCATGATTGATTGCCTCAGTGGGAGAATATCTAGGGGTCGGGCAAACCATGTCACCAAAAACCAGAACCTGTTGATTAACAAATTCCCATTTGTCCTTAAAAATTTACCCAATGAAAAATACATCTCTAGGCCAAAATGATCCAACACATCTGACATGACTGCAGTAGAGTAGACTAGAGTCAAATTCCGCTCCAAGTGTAAAGAGACCCTTCTATTTGACCTGCCCACAGCCCCCTTTATTCCGGACAACATCTGTGACAAGTAAACAGTGTTGCCAAAAACACAACCGTTTGTTTTCTTCTTCTACTCCTTGAAGTGAACAATATGTCGCTTCATTTTCCCGCTAGTTGGTATAAGAAAAAAGGGGTAGAGAAAAGGAGAGTCTGTCTGGCTTTCTGCAGAAAAGCAAAATATCGGTTGAGAATGGCGCTATTGTGAGTGTAGGCTACCAAAAAGCAATATCGAGGCATTTTGTCTCTCAGAAAATAATGTCTGATCAGCTCAGCCGTCAACAGACGTCATTGCCCCCCAAACGCTGTCAAACAAAACTGAAGTGGAATGGTCTTTCAGCTTTCAGAGGGTCTCTCTGGGAATACCACCTTCTACTTATTTAATCATCATATGCTTGAGAGCTCGAGCCTCTTCATTAATTATAGGCGCAAAGAATTCAGCCCAGCTGTTTCTGTGTAGGATGTGAGCGTGGCGTGCAAGTCTATAGGGCTCGTGACTGCTCGGGATATCATTTTCACAAATTATTATTATTTCCCCCCTAAAAACCGAATCGGTGTCAGGGCTCATCTGACGTGTGGCGTTTCGGTTGGTTTAGAATAGCTTCAATGCAAAGAACAAGCAGAAGAGGCAAACTGAATGTTTAGATCTATTTGACACTTCTAAACCGTTCATGTTGGATGAACTTTTTATGGGCCTGAGCACATCGTAAACCGACCCAGATGAAGTGGCAGTGGGGTGGGTGATTTACTACTATTAACCCCCACTCTACCCTCAACCTCACGGACTGTTTTTCTATTTTCCATGGAGCTCTCCGGGGAGAGATTACACGTGTAATTTTCAGCTGTCTGATGTTTTAAGTGAACCCCCCATACATAAATAAAACAGTTCTATGAAGAAAAAAACATTAACGAAGAATGATGAGCTGTGAGGTAGTAGGCTACTTCGATAGATTTAAACATTATCTGCATTTATACTGTTCTATCAGCAAATAATAATAATGCAGATGGTTACACAACAATATGATGGGGGAATGCAAGAAGGGTAAGGGGTTGACTTCAATATGAAGAATTTGGGTATTTATGGGGTGTAAACTTCAGACCACATAAACCACACGAATTACCTTGTTAACGCCAAGGCAGGTTTTAATGCAAAATCTGCAAAACTCATCTTTGACGTCTAATGTTTTTTAAAGAACCTTTGTTTCACCTTTGCGATATTTTATACAGCCTGCACTAGCCTGTAGGCCTGACAACTCTGATGTGTTGGAGCAAGTTGTTAAAGTTATAATTTGGTAAGGAATATATAAACTAAGGGGGAAATTAAACATGTTTTTGATAAATATATAATTTTCTCGACTATTTATTTAAATCTTAAAACATACAAATACAAAAGGTAATTAGGCCTACTATATAATTAATATGCAAATGTATTATTTATTTATACTGTATCATGCCATCTATTTTATTATCATTATACAATTAAT
>NW_028166835.1:42500-45352 GCF_964263955.1 Coregonus lavaretus
AGACCACCCTCCTCTCATCTCCCTCATTCCCCTGTGTCCCCTCTCCCTACTCAAAGCCCCCACCCCAAGGCCTCCCTCCCTCCCCTCCCTTCCCAAACCTCCAACCACGCCACAGTCAAAGTCGCTAATACCTGGAATAGGCAAACATGGCTAGCGACAGACCAGGGCTCAAATAAATCGATTGACCTCATTTTCAGTAACAGTGCTGTTTCCAGACAAATGGATGATTTGTTGGCCCCATATAAAACAGCCATCTGGATTGAGTGTACAATACAATACATGTACAGTGCAGTAGGTACCAGACCTGGGTTCAAATACTATTTGAAATATTTCAAATACTTTTGAGCATTTGCTTTAGCCTGCCTGGATTGGCAGGTGGGCAGGGTTTGCACATAGATGTTTCTATTGGTTCCATTGTAACAGTTAAGCGTAATCAAACCGATTTTAGGTATGTGAAATTACTTCAAATATTATTTGAACCCAGGTCTGGTAGCTATGTATCACCTGGCAGCAAGCTGGCACAGGCTGAAGCTAGGAGGTTACAGCTAGCATCATCCCTGCCTTAGCATCTGGCTGAAGCTAAAATAAACCAATACCGGTGATGAGATTATGCACTAACTGAATTTTGCACAGTCTGGTCTCAATCATATTAGGCCATAATCCCAATCAATTTTGACACTATTCTGATCCAATCCACGTCAGCCCTGCATCCTTCATAGACATAATTTGTATTTTATTCAGTTATCAAGTGGCTTTGTAGCGCTGGTCCCTTTTGTCTGAGATACGCAGGTAGCTTAGTGGTTAAGAGAGTTGTGCCAGTAACCGAAAGGTCGCTGGTTATAATCCCCGAGCCGACTAGGTGAAAAATCTGTCGATGTGCCTTTGAGCAAGGCACTTAACCCAAATTGCTCCTGTAAGTCGCTCTGGATAAGAGCGTCTGCTAAATGACTAAAATGTAAATATAAAGAGTAGGAAGGAATTCAAAACAAATCCATGACAGAGCTTCAGCTGTAGTCAAAGTCCTCGTCCCACACACTGTCCTTTTGTTTTGAGGGGCTGAGATCGGTGGCATCGTGGTTCACACTAGCTGCACTGCCTGCACTTGAGGTTTTTAGAGACATCTGATTTATTAGCTTGTCAAGGGAAGCATTGTTCAAGAAGGCAATCAAAAGCACTTACCTAGCTGAACTAAAATTACTGCTTTTTCACTGGCTAATTTGTGTAACTCCCATGGAGGGGGCTGGGTAAAGAGTTTGATGAGGCATAAAATGATGATTAATGAATTTATTGCCCCACTGCTCATCAAACTGTTGTAGTATATACTTCTCCCTTTTTCCTCTTTCATGCCGATAGTGTCGGGGAGACCGGAGCGGCTGAGAGAGAGGGGCAAGAGAGGGATGGTTTAGTGCTGGCCCTGGTTGCTCCCCCTGCCACCCCCCAGCCCTTAACCTGTGTGACCTGACAGGTATGTGAATGTAACTGGGGCTATGCCAGCAGAGTGGGAGCACAAAGGACAGTTTAATAGGAGGTTCAACTGGAAACAGGAGTAAACCCGCTGCAAGGGAACATGCTCTCAACTTTCAGGCTCTGATCACTTTGTGGGAAAAGCCAGCAGTAACCAGATCCAACAACGCCACCCTTCCACCATCTATCTCCCTCTTTCTTTCTCTGTAACCCCTCCCTTCTTTAGCCCTCGAAAGAAGAAAAAGGCAATGAGTGAGCAACAAAAACAGCAATGAATGAATTAAAAATCAACATGAACACAAACTATTGAGGAAACAAACACCTTTTTGTGAATTGAAAGAGGCTAGCGTAGGAATATATCATTTTTGTGTTCACACACACACACACACACACACACACACACACACACACACACACACACACACACACACACACACACACACACACACACACACACACACACACACACACACACACACACACACACACACACACACACACACACACACACACACACACACACACACAAACAAACACACACACTCATTCCAAATGATGATTAACGATGGTGGGTGTAGAGGGGGGGTAGCAGGGGTAGAAGAGCGGTCGCCATGGGGTCAAAATCACTTCTGCATATTTGCTAAATAAGCCCCCGTCTATCCCCCCTGTACCTCCTCCATACACCCCTCTCCCATAACTCCCAGGCCATACATCCCCCTGTCTCTCAGCTCAACATTGTATAGATGTTTACACTTGATTACTCCCCATGCCTGTCTCCCCTCTTGCTCTTTGGGCAATTGTGCTTGATTAAGTCCTCACTTGTTCACCATCGCCGGAACACTAAAGAATGCATTGTTGTTATGCAGTGCACATCCCCCCTTGGAGCTCTCGCAGATATCCCCCGATAGGCCTGTTTCTGCATTCACAGATTCATTAGGTTGGTCTCTTAAATACATCAAAGGGCTTCCGTTCACACAATCAACTGATAAAAGCAATTATAACCCAATGTTTTATGGAATCTAGATCGCATGGGATGTAACATTAGATAATGAGCAGGCTTGATGACATAAGAATTCTGAGAAAGCTCTCTCTCTTTCTAGAATAAATATTCTGCCTAGCATGCAAAGTTTTATTTAACAGTATAGTATGAAATATCATAACAGTCATGTATGAAGTACAGCAGTATATGGTGCAGGAAACCCATATTACAGTAAAAAGTTACATTCTTTCTTATGATTGACATAAACTCCTAACAATAGTCAGAGGCCTACTCAACACAGTTATGCTTAAAAGGCTTGTATATGTTCAACATTAAATGTTACCACTTACATTCCTTTAAATATTAATTTCCTTCATGCACTCCGTCATTCCCTTTGACAGAGTGGTTG
>NW_028166834.1:0-7500 GCF_964263955.1 Coregonus lavaretus
TGTGAAGCTATTTTGAATTACTTGTTAAATTGACTTGTTATATAGAAGAGGTGGCTAAGGGATTTTTAACAGTACCAACCATAGGGGGGCAAATCCTCACAAGAGGTCCCAGAATTTACTGGGGACGAGAAATGCTTGATGTAATTAAAATGGAATCCAGGGATAGAAGAAATCTCCATTATGTAACCAGGTGGAGGGAGAGGTATGGTTTTGAGGGACGTCTAGATGCAGATAAACTCGAATCCATGCTTAAACAGATACATAAGGTGTGTAAAGGAGAAATAAGCAGTGAGAGAGAGAGAGAGAGAGAGAGAGAGTAGGAGGGGGCCAGTACCCACTGATAGCCTTACCTAATCTATTGGCGGGGAATGAAAGGGGACCCAGCAACCTTAGATGTATACAGTAATAATAATAATATGCCATTTAGCAGACAGGCCATGAACACAGAGGACGTGGCCAGAGCGGTAGAAGGAATGACCCACCCCAAAACAGGAATAGTAAGGTTTGGGCTGCCGTTAGAGGGCAGTGGGTTTCAGGGGATGCCCAGAGGACACTTTTGCCATGGGCCGATCACGGAGAGTATGTTGGGAAAATAACTGAATTGTATAATAGCCTCAGAGAGACATGCAATCCATCATGAGCAGAATAACAGACAGGACAGAGCCAAGAAATAAGGCAGGAAGAATAGAGAAGTGAGTGAGAGGGAAAGAGAAGTGAAGGTTGAGGTCTCCGTGCCTCCCCCAGAGCAGAGGGCAGAAAGGTTATATCCAAACTTGGCAGACCAGGCATGGAGAGAAAATCCAGATGATGAATACGTAGGGAGGAGAAGGAGAGTGCAGGGGAATAATGTTGCCCCCCCACCGGCCCCACCTCCCTATGAGGAAGAAGGGGCTGGAGGAGGAAGGGAAGATGAAGGTGAGGAAGAGCCAGAGGTAGAGGAGTACAGGACAAGGGCAGAGAAAGTCAGACAGGAGAGAAAAGAGAGAAAAGAGAGAAGAGAGAGAGAGAGAAGTCCATCCCCCAGCTTTGAGCGTGAGGAAGAGGAAGATAAGGCGTGACTAGTCCTTGAGGGAGAAATAGTAGACTCTAGTGGGGGGAAGACTAAGGAACCCTTTGATCCAAATTGTGAGGTGTTTGAATTGGCTACTATTGACTTAGCACTTCAACAGGAACAGAAACCTTATTTGACATTGACAGTAATGGGTATGAAAATTAAATTCCTTTGTGATACGGGAGCCTGCAGGACAGCAACCTGTGCAACAGACAAGCCAGATGGAGTCAGGATTGATGGGGAGAAAATCATAGTGCGATCTGCCTCTGGTCATCAATTTATTGAAAGGTTATCAGCCCCAATAACCCTAAAACATGACCAATCAGGATGAGAGGCAACCATACCCATCCTGATATCTAAGCTGTGTCGGGTAAATTTACTAGGACGTGATGTAATGACTAAATTGAATGTGGCTGTCATTTCCACTGAGAGGGGAATGAAAGTACACATAGTCAGAGACAATATGGTGGTCTGTGGGGAAGGGGAGCCATGTTATTGGTATAGGCAAGATTTGTTTAGGGAGGGAATAACTGATATTCCCCGAACCTTGATGGAACTTGCTGATGATGTAGTACCAGGCCCCACTAAAATGTCCCCCGATGACCTACACTGTACTCTCTGGTATAACAAACACCCAGGTCCAGATGCAATCTATGAGAAAGCATTATTTAAAACCACAGAAAGGACTATAGCCTTGAAATGGTTTCACTATGACAACACCCACGCAGTAGTGGAGGTGGAACTAGGGCCCCAAAGTCAGAGACTGTTCAGGGAAATATGGAGCCCACATGTGTCCCTAGCAAAGGAGCCAGCAGAGGACTGGAAAGACATGGGCCAGTGGGTATCCAAGTGTAAGAGGATCACTGATTGGGTCAATATTGTGAGTGGCGATCAACACAGCCCATCCACAGATAGTACATTTAGATGAGAATAGCAGATGCTGAGGAGAGGAATACCTGTTGACAGAACAACAGGAGTCAGACTTAAAAGAAGTTCCAGAGCATTTGTGGTCCCGGGGTCCAACAGACGTAGGATTAATAAAAGGGGTAATTCCAGTACAGGTGATACCCAAATCTAATCATAGGCCATATCAGAAGCAATACCCTATGAAACCAGAAGCAATAAAAGGTTTGCAGTTTACCAAGAGCAGATTGGGAGGGACCTTGAGGGAGGGCCAATTCCCGGGGAGATAGTGAGGCCAGAAACAAAGGTGCAGTGTCCTGGAAATCACAGTCTGTTTTTTTTTTTTTTCAGTTCTGCTGGGAGTACATTGGATGATGGGGTTTTGTGTTGAATTAGAGACAGTGAGACTATTAGTCAATACCTAGGAGAGAAGAGAGGTTACGGTAGCAAAGACAGACAAGAAGGAAATGGTAATAGTGGAGACAGGAGTGAGTGGAAGTGTTACAATTGTGACAAAACGGGACATTTTGCTAGAGAATGTGAGGAACCGTGTAGTTACTGTGCAAGGAAAGGGCACCAGTTAAGAAACTGTAGGCAGAAGGGGAAGAGAGAAATCAGGAGTCCTCATGACCTGGCTGTTTGGTTGTTGTTTTTTAATTGGGGTTTTCAAATGAAAAACAACACACCTAGTATGATGTTTATAAAGCCTTGTTGTTTCAATTTTTGGGGGTTTTCAGCAGGTCAAGGGTGATAGGTCTTAGAGGAGCACACAGTGAATTTTATGGAGTTTTTTAGGTTTTGGCTGAGTTTAGGGCATATATGATTTCTTATGAGAATGAATGTCATGAGGATTAATGAACACTTGGGATAAGTAACATTTATTAAATATTTAGAATAATGATAATGTTTGGTATACTATGGGATGGAATTTCAATTGCCTCTGAACTCTGTTTTAACTTTCTGGTGTTAATTAATCATCCACACTGGTCAATTCTAAAGGCATGAGAGGAGGACTTTAAAATAGTTTATTTTACCAATAAATAAAAATAAGGGATGGCAATTGGATGATAAATTACCAATATTACCTAAGTGATTGTTAGGTAGGTGATAATATTGACACATGGGCAGTGACATGTGTCAAAAGGAGGGATGGATGGTAGAACAGATTAGACAACACTTTGTTGCACATGGGATTACTAATTATTAAAAAAAAGATGTGTTATCTGTGCTCAAAATAATCACCAGGGCAGACAAAGGCACCTCAGGGTGATTATCCTCCGGCTAAGTACCCTTTCCAGCAATTGGAAATGGATTTTATAGAGTTATCACGGAGTGAAGGGAAGAAATTTAGAGTAACCCCAGATGAAGATGGGTTATCCCCCTTTGAGAAAGTGTTTGGAAGACCTTACAGAATGCCACAGTTGGCAGGACCAGACAGGCAGACATAGAACTAGAGAGCACCCTAGTAGAACACGTGAGAAGGTAGTTTATTAACCACACCTGTATGTCAGAGGTTTTGTGCCCCACAGGTGAACTAAAGGAGAAGGTGACCCACTCTATCTAACCAGGAGACTGGGTGTGGATCCAGTCCCTAAAGAAGAAAAACTGGAAGCAGCCCCGTTGGGAAGGTCTATATCAGGTCCTGTTGGTGACGGCCTTCGCTGTAAGAATCGCCGAAAGATCCACCTTGGTGCATGTCACTCACTGCAAAAAGGTAAACCCAGTTACACCTGACGAACAAACACAGAGTTAGGAGAAAGAACCGATCACCACTAGGGCTCGTGGGTTGGCTCCTTAACGAAGATTCCCTTACCCTGTCTGATCATCCCTGTGTGAGTTAGATAGAAGGTAAAGCAATGGGTTGGCCTCTGGCGTCTGACATGTTCTCAGGGCGAGGGTGGGGATTCACAGGTCTCCTGACGGTAGGTAGCTGTCTGATTGTGGGGGCCATATTCCTAACACACACGGACCCTCCTGTTTCAGCCAGAAGTGGTAGTTAACCTAACACAAGTTGAAAAGGCATAGGAGACAGCTAGACGTAGGGAAAGGGGAAGTACTAGGGACTGTAGGGAAGGACATCACCATATGTATGTCACCATGTATATCCTGGGACTATGTAGTTGCTCATACCAAGCGGGGGGGGGGGGGGGGGGGGGATATGTCAATCTCCATACACAGTTTAAGGACAGGTGTAGTATTGTGAAAGTAGGGAATTACCAGAAATGGCAGTGCGACCCATATAAGGGTAGGTACTATCTGAAAGTCTGAATTACGCTAAAACAGGTTACAGACCTGAACAAGTGAGATATCCTCTTCAACTGGGGCACCCTATATTGTAAACCTCTCGGAGGGAGGTAGTCAGACCGGGGCTGTGGTGAAGGAGTCTTGTAGTAACTTGCACTATCTGTATCCCCCGATAACAAAGTCACCCCGACCTAGGTTGCCTCCGTTTGAAGTCTCAGGGGATTCTAATTGTTTTTCTAGGACTAGTAAGATAGGATACAGGGTTGGGCATCTTAGCTCCTGCTCCCACACAGAGAATGTCACAACTAAAGGGACCATGACTAATCTCTCCTCTTTGTTGCAGCCAGAGGATTTTAGGAACCAAAACCAGGCCCGTGCTGACATCTGATGGTTGTGTGGTGATAACAGATTGTGAACTCACCTACATACGCAAACAATCAAACGTGTCAGAGACTGGTGAGCTGTCACGTAGAAAGTGGGACCTCCTCTCGGGATCCTTTGATGAAAGGATATATATTGATGGGATAGGAGTACCTCGAGGGGTTCCAGAAGAATTCAAAGCTAGGAATCAAATCGCAGCTGGGTTTGAATCAAGTATTTTCTGGTGGTCAACAATTAATAAAAGCGTAGGTTGGATAAATTATATGTACTATAACCAGCAAAGATTTATAAACCACACTCGTGATGCAATAAAGGGATTGGCTGAGCAGACAGCGGCAACTAGCTTAATGACATGGCAGAATAGAATAGCTTTAGATATGCTTTTGGCTGAGCGGGATGGAGTTTGTATTCTGTTTGGATCTATGTGCTGTACTTTCATCCCCAACAATACAGCACCGGACGGGTCCGTGACCAAAGCGCTTCAGGGACTCACCACGCTGGCGAACGAACTGGCTGAGAACTCTGGTATTGATAGCTCCCTAAACGGTTAGTTTGATAACATATTTGGTAAATGGAAAACTATTGTTGTAACTATTCTGGGTGAAGTTATAGCTTCTATGGGTATACTTGTTCTTTGTGGATGTTGTCTTATTCCCTGTGTCTGAGGGTTGGTGAGCAAGGCGGTTTCCCAACAGATGGTGAGATACGGCCCAATCCCGGACTCCGACTGAAGGATATGACCTACCAGGCTTGGTGGAGGACGACGACGATCCAGATAATTTGAGACTGGATGTTTTCCTAGAACTATAAATCTCTAGTTTAAAAGTTATTGTAATGATCTTTTGTGTATTAAAGTCTCATTTTAAGTATGATGTACTAGTTACCATTGCTAAAAAGTAACGTTATGCTTTTAATCATGGGGTAACCCTGATGAACCTGTAATGTTTTAATATGCAAACCAACTTATATACTTCAATGAGTGTGATTCATTTCTATAACAACATATATTTTGTATGTGTGTAATATTTAGTCAAAGGGTGGAATTGATAGATTAATTATTAATGACTAATTATTACACCCTGAAACTGTGTATAATGTGTTAGAAATGTGTGAGTGTAGGACCAGTAAAGGCTATGGCATTGAGCCACTATTTAGCAATGTGAGTAAGAGTTAGGCCAGACAACAAAGACAACTGAGAAACTAAGATAAAGAGGCCTCCCAATTTAGGGAGGGGAGAAGCTGTTATGAAAACATGGTGCAGAATATTGTGAGAACGGCGATATCTGAGTAATGCAGGGAGTAGGATATGTGTGTGTGTGTGTGTGTATGTATGTGTGTATGCATGTGTGTATATGTGTGTGTGTGTGAACTGAAGGTCAGTAGAGCAGTTTTAGAGTGGAAAACTGAGCCCGCCTACAGAGGGGAGGGATTTCTTTTTGTATGACGTATGAGTATAAAAGATGGACTCTGAAATTGTGATGGCAGAATTCTCAATGAATAAATATCTCTGACTATGCAGACCGGGACTCTGGCCGTTACTTAAATCCCAAAAGACTTACAACCTTTTGGGAGACGCACAGAGAAACTGAAATAGTTTGTTAAATAATTCACATAACACTCTGTAGTGATGGTTGGTAATGGATGGTTGGTTATCTGAGCTGATTCTGTAGTGATGGTTGGTTATGGATGGTTGGTTATCTGAGCTGACTATGTAGTGATGGTTGGTTATCTGAGCTGACTCTGTAGTGATGGTTGGTTATCTGAGCTGACTGTAGTGATGGTTGGTTTTGGATGGTTGGTTATCTGAGCTGATTCTGTAGTGATGGTTGGTTATGGATGGTTGGTTATCTGAGCTGACTCTGTAGTGATGGTTGGTTATGGATGGTTGGTTATCTGAGCTGACTGTAGTGATGGTTGGTTATCTGAGCTGACTCTGTAGTGATGGTTGGTTATGGATGGTTGGTTATCTGAGCTGACTCTGTAGTGATGGTTGGTTATCTGAGCTGACTCTGTAGTGATAGTTGGTTATGGATGGTTGGTTATCTGAGCTGACTCTGTAGTGATGGTTGGTTATCTGAGCTGACTCTGTAGTGATGGTTGGTTATGGACGGTTGGTTATCTGAGCTGACTCTGTAGTGATGGTTGGTTGTGGATGGTTGGTTATCTGAGCTGACTGTAGTGATGGTTGGTTATGGACGGTTGGTTATCTGAGCTGTCTCTGTAGTGATGGTTGGTTATCAGAGCTGATTCTGTAGTGATGGTTGGTTATCTGAGCTGACTCTGTAGTGATGGTTGGTTATGGATGGTTGGTTGGTTATCTGAGCTGAATCTGTAGTGATGGTTGGTTGGTTGGTTATCTGAGCTGAATCTGTAGTGATGTTTGGTTGGTTATCTGAGCTGAATCTGTAGTGATGTTTGGTTATCTGAGCTGATTCTGTAGTGATGGTTGGTTATCTGAGCTGGCAAACTGAATCCAATTCCACCTATGCATGAGTGTTAGCCACGCCAGTCCCTGGTCCCCCTGTTGCACACCGTGTGATCTGCCTTAATGGAACTTCCATAGAACTCTCACAAAGTTCCATCAATCTTAGAATGGAATCTGGAACCTGTCTGGAACACAACATTTTAGCAGGATTCCAGAACCATCTGGGGAACTTGTGTTGGGGTTTTACAACCCCCCCCCCTGCCCCATAATGACAAAGAGACAACAGGTTTTTAGAATTTATTCAAATAAAAACAGAAATACCTTATTTACGTAAGTATTCAGGCACTTTGCTATGAGACTCGAAATTGAGCTCAGTTGCATCTTGTTTCCATTGATCATCCTTGAGATGTTTCTACAACTTGGGAGTCCACCTGTGGTAAATTCAATTGATTGGACATGATTTGGAAAGGCACACACCTGTCTATATAAAAGGTCC
>NW_028166834.1:12500-25000 GCF_964263955.1 Coregonus lavaretus
CCTCCTGTTCTGACACACTCCCTCCTCCTGTTCTGACACACTCCCCCCTCCTGTTCTGACACACTCCCCCCTCCTGTTCTGACACACTCCCCCCTCCTGTTCTGACACACTCCCCCCTCCTGTTCTGACACACTCCCTCCTGTTCTGACACACTCCCCCCTCCTGTTCTGACACACTCCCCCCTCCTGTTCTGACACACTCCCCCCTCCTGTTCTGACACACTCCCCCCTCCTGTTCTGACACACTCCCCCCTCCTGTTCTGACACACTCCCCCCTCCTACACACTCCCCCCTCCTGTTCTGACACACTCCCCCCTCCTGTTCTGACACACTCCCCCCTCCTGTTCTGACACACTCCCCCCTCCTGTTCTGACACACTCCCCCCTCCTACACACTCCCCCCTCCTGTTCTGACACACTCCCCCCTCCTGTTCTGACACACTCCCCCCTCCTGTTCTGACACACTCCCCCCTCCTACACACTCCCCCCTCCTGTTCTGACACACTCCCCCCTCCTACACACTCCCTCCTCCTGTTCTGACACACTCCCCCCTCCTGTTCTGACACACTCCCCCCTCCTACACACTCCCTCCTCCTGTTCTGACACACTCCCCCCTCCTGTTCTGACACACTCCCCCCTCCTGTTCTGACACACTCCCCCCTCCTACACACTCCCCCCTCCTGTCCTGACACACTCCCCCCTCCTGTTCTGACACACTCCCCCCTCCTACACACTCCCCCCTCCTGTCCTGACACACTCCCCCCTCCTACACTCCCCCCTCCTGTTCTGACACACTCCCCCCTCCTGTTCTGACACACTCCCCCCTCCTGTTCTGACACACTCCCCCCTCCTACACACTCCCCCCTCCTGTTCTGACACACTCCCTCCTCCTGTTCTGACACACTCCCCCCTCCTACACACTCCCTCCTCCTGTTCTGACACACTCCCCCCTCCTACACACTCCCCCCTCCTGTTCTGACACACTCCCCCCTCCTGTCCTGACACACTCCCCCCTCCTGTTCTGACACACTCCCCCCTCCTGTTCTGACACTCCCCCCTCCTACACACTCCCCCCTCCTGTTCTGACACACTCCCCCCTCCTGTTCTGACACACTCCCCCCTCCTACACACTCCCCCCTCCTGTCCTGACACACTCCCCCCTCCTGTTCTGACACACTCCCCCCTCCTGTTCTGACACACTCCCCCCTCCTACACACTCCCCCCTCCTGTTCTGACACACTCCCCCCTCCTGTTCTGACACACTCCCCCCTCCTACACTCCCCCCTCCTGTTCTGACACACTCCCCCCTCCTGTTCTGACACACTCCCCCCTCCTACACTCCCCCCTCCTGTTCTGACACACTCCCCCCTCCTGTTCTGACACACTCCCCCCTCCTACACTCCCCCCTCCTGTTCTGACACACTCCCCCCTCCTGTTCTGACACACTCCCCCCTCCTGCTCTGACACACTCCCTCCTCCTGTTCTGACACACTCCCCCCTCCTACACTCCCCCCTCCTGTTCTGACACACTCCCCCCTCCTGTTCTGACACACTCCCCCCTCCTACACTCCCCCCTCCTGCTCTGACACACTCCCCCCTCCTGTTCTGACACACTCCCCCCTCCTACACACTCCCCCCTCCTGTTCTGACACACTCCCTCCGACAGACCAGGCAGAGACAGACCTGTGTTGTCAGCATGCTGGATCTGAGCTGGTTCAGGACTCTGCTCTTCCTCCTCCATATCATCCTCCCCTCCAGCCTCATCCAGGGTTACCAGAGTCTGATAGGAGAGAGGGGAGGTTAAAGGATGTAGTGTGTGTGAGAGAGAGAGAGAGCGAGAGAAGGGTGTCATTAACATTATATTAAAAAGTCTTAACTTAATACATCCGATAATAAGCACCAAGCTCTGTTGACATGGCGGTGCAGCTTTGAGGAGAGAGATGAGAGAGAATAGGAGAGAGAGATGAGGAGAGAGAGAGAGAGAGAGAAACAGACAAAGTAAGCAGCAGCATTTCCTGACCTCTGGGTTGAAGGTGTCTCCTGATTCGTCCTCCTGGCTGATGGGGTGTGGCTCCAGGCTACGCCCCTCCGCTCCTTCCTCACCAACGACCTCATCCAAAGTGACCAAAGCTTGCAGGTCTGTCTCCTCATCCATCTCTCCCTCCACTCCTCCTTCATCCTCTCCGATCTCATCCAAAGTCACCAACCCCTCAGTATCCACTCCGACCCTCTCCTTCTCCCTCTTCCGCTCCTTCTCCTTGCTCCTCTCCCTCTCTCTACTCCTCCTCGTCCTATCCTTCTCGCTCGCCCTCTCTCGTTGCTTCTCCTTCACCAGTTTTTGTTTCTTAATCAGTTCTTCCTCTTCGGCGGCGTCATCTGGGTAATCCTCCTCCTCCTCGCTCACCTCATCCAAGGTAACAACGTTACTCTTTTTTGGGGTACCCCCCTCGGACTCTCCTGTGGGGATCTTGGTCACCTCTGGAGCTTTGGGCATCCTCTTATTCCCCTTCTTACCCTTCTTCTTCTGGGGTGATTTCTCACTCCCCTTTAGGGGCTTGGAGCCACCCTGAGATTTAGATTCAGTCATACGGTTGTCCAGAGCTTGGGTCGTTTCCGTCTGATCATCGACTGAATCTATTATCTGGAACCCCTCCATCTCCCCGGGTAGAGAATCTCTTCGGCCTGTGAGAGAGTCGGCCATATTGTCTTCTAGAGAGTCGAGGATCTGGAAAGCAGATTCTTGTTCCTCATTGGAGATCTCTTTGTGTTCCTCTAGAGTAGATTCAGCGGATGCAGGCGCCTGGTAACCCAGAGATAGAGATCCAGACTGTTCTTCAGTGTCTTGGCTGTCCTCTTCTCCGTCTCTTGGTGTGTCATCATCCACGGTTTCGTCGAGTATCTGGAAACCGCCATTTTCTTCTTCTTTGGGTACTTTGTCAACAAGTGATTGGGGCACCTGGTGACCCGACACTGTCTCCACCTCTTGTAGTTGTAGGGCCTTCTGAAGGTCTTGCTCCTTGGCTGGGGCAGACGGATCGGTCAGACCAAGCTCCAGTGGACAGGCTCCATTCTGAGCCTCGGTACCCAGAACCGAGGCACCTTTTTCAGCCTGCGTAGGCTCCATATCGCTCTCTGACACAGCACTTTTTTCTTCCTCGTTCCCCGTCACTGCAGTGTCCAACACTGACATCTTGTGGTCGGATGACGGTACCACACCTTCCGTGTCACATCCCTTTGTGACCACTACTTCCTCTTCCGACTGAGACCGAGTCTCCAAGGGTACAGGCTCCGCCTCCATATCGACTATGGTGGCGTTGTCGTCGTCAGCTTCCTGGGTTTCTGCGGCTTTGGTTGCTTCAACTACAACAGCAGCTGAGGACCTGGTCTTGCGTCCAGAGGCGGCACGTGGTTGAGCTTTCACTGCTGCAGCTTTTCGCGGAGTCTTCTGAGCAGGGGGGGTAGATGAGGTAAAGGAGGAGGAAGGGCTTTTGGACGTGGGTGTCTCCTGCTCCTGGCTAGATTTCGGAGTAGAAGTTGGAGTATCTGGGGTAGCCCTCTTGCGTTTGGATGATCGTTTTGACCTTTCCGAGGCTTTGTCTTGGGTCTTGTGTGATGAAGACGAGGATGGTTGCGGTGGGTTGGTATTTTCAGCCTCGTCCCCTTCCACCTCATCCACAGTAACAAACTCATCCATGTTGAACTGGTCCAGGTCGAAGGGGATGACGTCAGACGTGAAATCATCTTCCGCGTAGCCAGTAGCCTAATATGAGATAAGAATCAATCAATTAAATCAATTATTCAAATCAATCAATATTCCACAAAAACTATATTTGTCCTCTGAAGAGGTGGATTGGTCAATTTATTAATTTTTTTAATACACATTTTTTTTCTCTCCAAAAGTTCAACAGAGGTGCTGTAGTTTGAATAAGATGTATGAGGGTGTACATGAAACCCAAATCCAACAGCTTGCTACAAACAGACTGTAGTGGTTTGGATTCTGTACATTACCATTTCAAAATGGTGTGTTTTTTTTTTAGAAATCTTCCAATTTTGAAAGCACCGTCTGCTCACCTCATCTCTAGACTTGCTCGTTTTACCGCCGCTGCCGTGGCTCTGTGGAACAAACAAAAACCTTTAATACGATCATTTCTTTTCTATCTCAGAAACGGAAAGAAATCACGGCAACAACAAAAAAAGTCACACCCTTTCAACAACACCTGGAATCTGAATATAAAACATACATTCACCATCAAGCCTTTTTCTCCTTTTATTTTCACTTTTCTTTTACCTTGCTCCTCTCCTCCTGCTCCTCCCCTCTCTTCCCCTTCTTCTTGGCGGGGCTGCTGTCCCGCCTGCTGCTCCTGCGGGAGCCAGAAGAGGAGCTAGACGAGTTGCCGTGTCTCGACGTCGGAGGACCCTGCTCCTCCTCGGAAGGAGCCCGGCTGCTTCTATGCCTGGAAGAGTCTCTCCTTTCTGGGGAAAAGCGGTCGCGGCGCCGGCCTCTCCCTCCAGAGCACTGGGTCTTTCCCCGGTTGAATTAATTCATGTATTTTATTAGACATTTAAATACATGAAGAATTGCCTCAGTACAAAACATACCTTAAAATATTAGCAGAAGCTTAAGCATGAAGGTGCAATCAATCAGACTGTCGGTGATTCAAATCTGTCCCTTAACAAATTCATCATTATCATCATTACAATTGTTATTAAAATACATACATTGTTGTGGTCCGGTTTCCCGGGTCCTGAAGGTGGTTTCTTAGTGTCTGTGGTCTTTTTAGCCGGTGTTGTCAGAGGCTTTTTGTCTGGCTGTGACTTCTTCTCTGGGTGTGACTTCTTCTCTGGCTGGGTCTCCTCTTTTTTCATAGTCTCCCCAGTCTCGTCTTCTGGCTCGGCCGGGACCTGGTTATCCGTCTGCGCCGTCTCCTCAGCTGCAGGGCTCTTCCTGTTGGGTAGAGGCTTGGCCTGGTCCTGTTCCTGTTTAGCCTGTCTCCCCATGCGATGCTGGTGCACCGCAGCCTCCAGGGCCTTGAGGATCTCGTCAGTTACTGGAGGAAAGTCCAGAAGTTTGTCTTCTACCGGCACAGGGGCCGACGTTACCGGTGTTTCGGAGTCGACGGGATTGGTGACGTCGCTGGTGATGACATCATTAACCGCGACAGACAGAGAGTGAGTGGCAGTCCTTGCTACGGGTTCTCCATTCTCGCCTTTAGCAGCCTCCACTGCGGCGGTTTGGCTTTGGTCGTTGTCAGAGGTTGTCGTCAGGTCAACAGGTTCCGTGGCGATCGGACTTGGTTCTGTTGCGGTCACAATCGTCATGGTTTCACTAACCACTGTAATGACGTCACTGCCCTTCTTGGTGCGACCTGCTGCAATCTCACTGGTCGAGGCGACGCTGCTCTGGGTTTCCATGGCGACCTCTTCCTTGGCAACCGTGGGTAATGAGGTGGAAACAACAAACTCCTTATTTTCCTTTACTGCTTCCTCCTTCATTGTTTTCTCTCCTCCTTTCCTCTCTTCCTTAGTCTCTCCACCCTCTTTTCCTCCAGGCCCCACCACCCTTGTCTTTCCGTCGGAATTTATCGCTATGATGTCACTTCCTGGTTGCTTGGCCCCCATGACGTCACCCGGTTGCTTGGCAGCCACAGCAACAGGCCGAGTGGTAGCGGTGGCTGTGGATCTAGCGTTGGTGCTGGTACCGTCAGTAGTGGACTTAACGGGTTTAACTGGTGTCGCTGCACCTTTAGCTACAGGTTTCTTGCCTTTGAACGCTTTCTTCTTGCCTTTGGTGCTGAAATGACAAGACAAACGTGTAGATTATAATAAGGTGATGTTTACATGCCCAGATCAGCCTAAAGGTCTCTAGTAGAACATACGGGACAGGAGTTGTTCCCTGCCCAGATCAGCCTGAAGGTCTCCAGTAGAACATAAGGGACAGGAGTTGTTTCCTGCCCAGATCGGTCTAAAAGGTCTCCCTGCCCAGATCGGTCTAAAAGGTCTCCAGTAGAACATACGGGACAGGAGTTGTTCCCTGCCCAGATCGGTCTAAAAGGTCTCCAGTAGAACATACGGGACAGGAGTTGTTCCCTGCCCAGATCGGTCTAAAAGGTCTCCAGTAGAACATACGGGACAGGAGTTGTTCCCTGCCCAGATCGGTCTAAAAGGTCTCCAGTAGAACATACGGGACAGGAGTTGTTCCCTGCCCAGATCGGTCTAAAAGGTCTCCAGTAGAACATACGGGACAGGAGTTGTTCCCTGCCCAGATCGGTCTAAAAGGTCTCCAGTAGAACATACGGGACAGGAGTTGTTCTCTGACTAGGAAAAACACTGGGCCCTAATTGTATCCTATGTCCTTAGAAACAGGACGTCATACAATGCTTGGATTGGATAAAACCTTGACGCAATGAAAAGTTGAGGTATTAAGATATTTACCTGACGACAGCTGGGGGCTGTTGAACTTCGACCAGAATGTTGAACTTGAGAGGGTTGTTCTGAACTACACAGGGGAACTTCTGGAAACGAAGAAACACCGCCATCGCCACCGCCGACGACTCCATCTCAAAATAGATCTGAGATATAGAGATAGAGGGAGAAAGATCGACAGAGATGTAGAGAGAGATGTAGAAAGATAGAGAGAGATGTAGAGAGATAGAGAGAGATGTAGAGAGATGTAGAGAGATGTAGAGAGATGTAGAGAGATAGAGAGATATAGAGAGAGATGTAGAGAGATATAGAGAGATATAGAGAGATAGAGAGATGTAGAGAGATAGAGAGAGATGTAGAGAGATAGAGAGAGAGGGAGAGAGATAGAGAGAGAGAGATGGACAGAGATGTAGAAAGATAGAGAGATGTAGAGAGATGTAGAGAGAGATGTAGAGAGATAGAGAAAGATCGACAGAGATGTAGAGAGATAGAGAGAGATAGAGAGAGATGTAGAAAGATAGAGATGTAGAGAGATAGAGAGAGATGTAGAGAGATAGAGAGAGATGTAGAGATAGACAGAGATAGAGAGAGATGTAGAGAGATAGATGTAGAGAGATAGAGATGTAGAGAGATAGAGAGAGATGTAGAGAGATAGAGATGTAGAGAGGCGTAAGGACAAGTATGTGCCGTGTATGTAAAAAAAAAGAAAGAAACGTATATAAACTAAGTTGTGCTTTCTTACTACCATTGATTGTTTGAGGAAGAAACTTGAAATAACCAGGTTCCAACCTTCTTATGCAAGTAAAGTATGTCGGACAAAAAATTAAATACAAATCGACAGGCCTGATGGAAACAGCAAATTTGTCAGTAAACTTTCCATAACACGCTCGACAAGGTGGGATCTTTTTGTTTCTGTAAAATGTATTGTGTGAGAAATTGTTACTACATGATTCCATATGTGTTATTTCATAGGTTTGATGTCTTCACTATTATTCTACAATGTAGAAAATAGTAAAAAATTAAATACATAAAAACCCTTGAATGAGTAGGCGTGTCCAAACCTTTGACCGGTACTGAACATTAAGTGATTTCTCCATTCTGATTGTTTTATACTGTTCAATTCAAATCTTTGGCTACATTGAATGCTCTCTTAGCTACTTCATGTAGCTAACATATTCATGCTTTGCGTATTCCTCTTTGATTTAGAAGATACTGTTGATTTAGGTTTCCACTTAGGTTTACACTTGCATTTAGGTCTACACCATCACTGGTATTATCACGCTGTATAGCCAACTACATTTGCTCTGACTCAGTACATGTATTAGCTAGCTAGCGATTAGCATGAGTGGTTGACAAGATTGAGGCTCAACAAGCTAAGAAAAGACAAACTAGCTGTTTGCAGACGTGAGAAACACAAACTAATAATGTAAATTATAGAATGCTAGTGGATTTATACTTAGAAGCAAAGTGAAAACAGCAATCGTTGTCATCAACATTGTAGCATGTGCTGCATTGACCATGCAGACTGAACGCAAGTGTCTCGTCGTCGAGTGTACTAGCAACTCATTCTGACTCATTTATATCAGGACCTGGTAACGCATTCTCATTCTGACTCATTTATATCAGGAACTGGCAACTCATTCTGACTCATTTATATCAGGAACTGGCAACTCATTCTCATTCTGACTCATTTATATCAGGAACTGGCAACTCATTCTGACTCATTTATATCAGGAACTGGCAACTCATTCTCATTCTGACTCATTTATATCAGGAACTGGCAACTCATTCTCATTCTGACTCATTTATATCAGGAACTGGCAACTCATTCTGACTCATTTATATCAGGAACTGGCAACTCATTCTCATTCTGACTCATTTATATCAGGAACCGGCAACTCATTCTGACTCATTTATATCAGGAACTGGCAACTCATTCTCATTCTGACTCATTTATATCAGGAACTGGCAACTCATTCTCATTCTGACTCATTTATATCAGGAACCGGCAACTCATTCTCATTCCGACTCATTTATATAAGGACCTGGCAACTCATTCTCACCCTGTTGATCAGAGACAGCGAGTCGAGGTAGGCTCCGAAGCGTTTGACGAGGTTGTGAACCTCCTGGACTGCTGTGGTGCGTATAGGGACGTTACTGACAATCAGAAGACGTTCCTTCAACGTTGGGTCCTGTTGACAGACAGAGGGTTTACTAACAGGTTATTAAGGGGACATTAACAGGTTATAAAGGGTTTACTAACAGGTTATAAAGGGGTCATTAACAGGTTATAAAGGGGTCATTAACAGGTTATAAAGGGGTCATTAACAGGTTATAAAGGGGACATTAACAGGTTATAAAGGGGACATTAACAGGTTATAAAGGGGTCATTAACAGGTTATAAAGGGGTCATTAACAGGTTATAAAGGGGTCATTAACGGGTTATAAAGGGGTCATTAACGGGTTATAAAGGGGTCATTAACAGGTTATAAAGGGGTCATTAACAGGTTATAAAGGGGTTATCAAAGCAAGGTATATTAAGCAATTAGGCCTGAGGGGGTGTGGTATATGGCCATTACACCACGGCTAGTCACGACGCAACGCAATATACCACAAACCCCTGAGGTGCCTTATTGCTATTATAAACTGGTTACCCACATAATTAGAGCAGTAAAAATACATGTTTTGGACCCATTTATTGTCGTTGCAGGAAATGTAACCTTTCTACTTAAATGTATGAACTTACCGAAGTGGTGATGCCCTTCAGAAATGTGTACGCATACTCCTGCAATACAAAGAACAAACACCTATGATGACTGGACTGTGTATGTTCGTGCAGTGGTGGAAAAAGTACCCGATTGTCATACTTGAGTAAAAGTAAAAGATACCTTCATAGAAAATGACTCAAGTAAATGTGAATGTCACCCAGTAAAATACTACTTGAGTATGTAAAAGTCCAAAAGTATTTGGTTTAAAATCTACTTAAGTATCAAAAAGTAAATGTAATTGCTAAAATATATTTAAGTATCAAAAGTAGAAATCATTTCAAATTCCTTATTTTAAATCAAACCATACGGCTCCATTTTCTTGTTTTATTTTATTTTACGGGTAGCCAGGGGCACACTTCACTCCGATAATTTACAAACGAAACATGTGTGTTTAGTGAGTCCTCCAGATCAGAGGCAGTAGGGATGACCAGGGACGTTCTCTTGATAAGGTGCGTGAATTAGACCATTTTCCAAAGGGTCCTGCTAAGCATTCAAAATGTAACGAGTACTTTTGGGTGTCAAGGCGAAATGTATGGAGTAAAAAGTACATCATTTTCTTTAGGAATGTAGTGAAGTGAAGTTGTCAAAAATAGAAATAGTAAATTAAAGTACAGATACACAAAAAAAACAACAACAGTTGAAGTCGGAAGTTTACATACACAGGTTGGAGTCATTGTTTTTCCAACCACTCCACACATTTCTTGTTAACAAACTATAGTTTCTGATAGGCTGATTGACATCATTTTATTTAATTGGAGGTGTACCTGTGGATGTATTTCAAGGCCTACCGTCAAACTCAGTGCCTCTTTGCTTGACATCATGGGAAAAACAAAATAAATCAGCCCAGACCTCCACAAGTCTGGTTCATCATTGGGAGCAATTTCCAAACGCCTGAAGGTACCACGTTCATCTGTACAAACAATAGTACGCAAGTATAAACACCATGGGACCACGCAGCCGTCATACCGCTCAGGAAGGAGACGCGTTCTGTCTCCTAGAGATGAACGTACTTTGGTGCGAAAAGTGCAAATCAAACCCAGAACAACAGCAAAGGACCTTGTGAAGATGCTGGAGGAAACGGGTACAAAAGTATCTATATCCACAGTAAAACGAGTCCTATATCGACATAACCTGAAAGGCCGCTCAGCAAGGAAGAAGCCACTGCTCCAAAACCGCCATAAAAAAGTCAGACTACGGTTTGAAACTGCACATGGGGACAAAGACCGTACTTTTTGGAGAAATGTCCTCTGGTCTGATGAAACAAAAATAGAACTGTTTGGCCATAATGACCATCATTATGTTTGGAGGAAAAAGGGGATGACTTGCAAGTCGAAGAACACCATCCCAACCGTGATGCACAGGGGTGGCAGTATCATGCTGTGGGGGTGCTTTGCTGCAGGAGGGACTGGTGCACTTCACAAAATAGATGGCATCATGAGGAAGGAAAATTATGTGGATATATTGAAGCAACATCTCAAGACATCAGTCAGGAAGTTAAAGCTTGGTCGCAAATGGGTCTTCCAAATGGACAATGACCCCAAACATACTTCCAAAGTAGTGGCAAAATGGCTTAAGGACAACAAAGTCAAGGTATTGGAGTGGCCATCACAAAGCCCTGACCTCAATCCTATAGAAAAAGCGTGTGCGAGCAAGGAGGCCTACAAACCCAGCTCTGTCAGGAGGAATGGGCCAAAATTCACCCAACTTATTGTGGGAAGCTTGTGGAAGGCTACCCGAAACGTTTGACCCAAGTTAAACAATTTAAAGGCAATGCTACCAAATACTAATTGAGTGTATGTAAACTTCTGACCCACTGGGAATGTGATGAAAGCTATAAAAGCTTAAATAAATCATTCTCTCTACTATTATTCTGACATTTCACATTCTTAAAATAAAGTGGTGATCCTAACTGACCTAAGACAGGGAATTCTTATTAGGATTAAAATGTCAGGAATTGTGAAAAACTGAGTTTAAATGTATTTGGCTAAGGTGTACGTAAACCTCCGAGTTCAACTGTACTTAAGTAGTACTTTCAAGTATTTTTACTTAAGTACTTTACACCACTGTGTGTGTGTTACCTGAATGTGGTTTGTTTCAAGGTGGGTCAAGGTGAAGGTGAGGGGACAATCTAGTAGTTTTGGAGGAAACAGTCTGTAGTCCGTCAACATAGAAATGCTCTTCAGTCTCTCCATACGGACGATGGCCTGTTGGGACAAACACACTCATTACCAAGACAACAACAACCGCCCAAGTTATAGTACCGCATCGACATATCGGATCCAACGTTAAAGAATCAACAATAACAAAAACAGGTAAAAAAAAAAAATATATATATATATATAACAAAATAATGTATTTTGCAGTTTTGATTTTGTTATTATGTTTGAGCAAAATAACACTACATTAGGCAAGTTAAAATGCATAGAATTGCAGGAAATTAGCTTTAAAACGGCTATAATGTAGAAATTGGATTTTTTTAAAAATGCAAGTATTCCTCTACACTGCCAAGCTTGGGGGCCTCTAAAATGCCCCCTAAATCCAGCCACCTCCTGCCATGAAAACCACACACACACAGCCAACCTACCCATCTCTGGCTGGGCAGTATGAAACAGTTGTCGAGTCCAGGTATATATCCATAAGGATTCACCAGAGCCAGAACGTCTTCCTCTGTATAGCCGGAGTCTGGTAAACCTTCAATCATCACAAACCTACTATTCACATAGTCAGGCTACACGCACGCACACACACACACACACACACACACACACACACACACACACACACACACACACACACACACACACACACACACACACACACACACACACACACACACACACACACACACACACACACACACACACACACACACACACACACACACACACACACACACACACACACACACACACACACACACACACGTCAAGGAAGAGTGAGAAACAAGGATTCGTTTTTCTCCTGACCCACAGACCATCAAACATCACTGAACGTCACCGTTTACATTTTTAGCAGTCTAATGTTAAGTGCCTTGCTCAAGGGCACATGGACAGATTTTTTTTCACCTAGTCGGCTCGGGGATTAGAACCAGCGACCTTTCGGTTACTGGCACAACAAGCTACCTGCCGCCCCACTTTTAATATGATTAATGTATGTTTAATGTCTGTTTTTAATGCTGTGAAGCCGAAGAGACATTTCCAAATTGCGGGCACAATAAAGTTTTTCCTAATTCTAATTCATAATTATACGGACAAAATAAAATACAACTTTATTTAGGGCCAGACGACAGAAACCATATCCCGCCTCCACGG
>NW_028166834.1:30000-77930 GCF_964263955.1 Coregonus lavaretus
GGCGAACTGGGAATGGGTGGTGAACGTTCCATTGCTATTGGTAGTCTGCCACAGAGTAGGGCTTGTTTGAAACTTTGAAAGCTGATTTTTTTAGCATTGTGACAAAGCACATCTGCACCAAAAGTGTCCAAAACATAATGGGACTTTTACTGCATCAACGACGGCGGTTAAAACAGGTGTGCATAAGTTATGTTAGCAGATTGCCATGTTTAGAGCTGGAGACCACAGCTGGGCATTCTGGGAGCTGGGTGTGAATGTAGCAGATAAGAGCCCTTTAGGACTTTCACCACAATGACAACACAGGGGGCGGCAGGTAGCTTTAGTGGTTAAGAGCGTTGTGCCAGTAAACGAAAGGTTGCTGGTTCTAATCCCCGAGCCGACTAGGTGAAAAATCTGTCGATGTGCCCTTGAGCAAGGCACTTAACCCTAATTGCTCCTGTAAGTCGCTCTGGATAAGAGCGTCTGCTAAATGACAAAAATGTAAAAAAATTAATGTTCAGGTCACTATGGTCCACGCTAGTGTTAACAGTTTTATTTAAATCATAAAACACACACACCTTGGAAGAAGCAGAGCTGGATGATTTGGAGGGAGAGGATGGAGCTGGGGATTTCCTGGTTGACCTTCCAGATCCTAGCTTGCTTCCCGACTTGGACATTCCCGTTTCAGTTTTCCTAGAGGCACCTCCCTTTGAGGAGGAAGAGGAGGCGGCACCCTTCTTCTTGGCGAGCTCTGCCAGGAGCGCGGGGGCTAGGGACTGCATCATATCTTCTAGACTGGTGTTCTCAGTCAGGGAGAGTCCAGCTGGAAATACAAAGGGATGGGTCAAAGAGAGGCCAGCTGGAAGGAGAGGGGGAGACATGGGTGGGTGTGTGTGTGTGTGTGTGAGGGTGAGTGAGTGAGTGAGTGAGAGAGAGTGATAGATAATGCAAAAAAAAACGTGTCTACTTTCTTCAACGGTCTTTGTTTGATTCCTCACATCCTATCACCCCTCCTTCTCGAAAACTAATTGGAGGAGTAAAGCGGAGGTTCATCCCCTTGGACCTACTCCTCCAATGCGCTTTGAGAAGGTGAGACGACGCGAGGAATCAAGGAAAGACCATTGAGATTCATTGGTCGTGCATTCACACTGCATTGTTCTTAGCCCCGGGGGCTATCCTTCAGACTAAGACTGGTCCTGCGTTCACACTGCATTGTTCTTAGCCCCGGGGGCTATCCTTCAGACTAAGACAGGTCCTGCATTCACACTGCATTGTTCTTAGCCCCGGGGGCTATCCTTCAGACTAAGACTGGTCCTGCGTTCACACTGCATTGTTCTTAGCCCCGGGGGCTATCCTTCAGACTAAGACAGGTCCTGCATTCACACTGCATTGTTCTTAGCCCCGGGGGCTATCCTTCAGACTAAGACTGGTCCTGCGTTCACACTGCATTGTTCTTAGCCCCGGGGGCTATCCTTCAGACTAAGACTGGTCCTGCGTTCACACTGCATTGTTCTTAGCCCCGGGGGCTATCCTTCAGACTAAGACTGGTCCTGCGTTCACACTGCATTGTTCTTAGCCCCGGGGGCTATCCTTCAGACTAAGACTGGTCCTGCGTTCACACTGCATTGTTCTTAGCCCCGGGGGCTATCCTTCAGACTAAGACTGGTCCTGCGTTCACACTGCATTGTTCTTAGCCCCGGGGGCTATCCTTCAGACTAAGACTGGTCCTGCATTCACACTGCATTGTTCTTAGCCCCGGGGGCTATCCTTCAGACTAAGACTGACCCTGTGTTCACACAAGCAGGGCTAACTGATACCAACTGTCACTTTTCTACAGTAGAGTATTCAAATGTGACAATTTCGGGATGTGAGTGATCTAAGTGTGTCTATAGCCTAAGTCACTCTCCCGCTCTCACACCAGTGGGTCTCTCTCGCTGTCTTCCCAGTGTGTCTCCTCTCTCACCAGATGACTCCAGTAGTTTCTTGGCCAGTCTCTCAGCACTGTTGGCCTTCTGCTGTCTGCTCCTCCCACCTCCTCCTCCTCCTGCTGAAGGGCTGCTCCTCCTGGTCTCCCGACGCTCCCTCCGTCTCTCATAGCTCCTGGAGCGCGACCTGGATGAATTAATTTTTTGACATTTAAAATATTTCAAACATATTTAAAAAATCCATAGAACAGTGAGGATCAAAAGCAGTACGGTCTGTTTGTTATCTTACCTCCGGGATGAAGTGGTTGTCTGGGGCCGACGTTCCCGATCCCGGTGGGAAGACGAAGAGGCCAGAGGGTCACGCTCTCTCTCCCTTTCCCGAAGCGAACCAGGAGAACGGGAGTGGGAACGCCGTGTGGCGGTGTTGTGTCGACGTTCCCGGGAGCGGGATAGTTCCCTGGATCGAGGTCGGCGAATAGAGGAAGGACGGCGAGGAGAAGGAGAGCGAGACCAGGACGGAGAACGGGAGGTGGAGCGTGTTGTCCGACGGCGTTTGGAGGACAACTGGCTGCTTTCATTTCTACCGGGAGCAGGGCTGGATAGGGGAGAAGAAAGAAAAAGAGAGAGAGAGAGAGAGAGAGAGAGAGAAGAGAAGGTGGTCAAGTAAGCACAGCCTGATGAAGTTATTCTGGTTGGAAATGTAAGGATGAAAAAGGAGCGTTTGCATACTTCAAAATCAGATATCATATTAAGACTTAACTTGCTAACCACTCGGTCAGCGATGACCTACATCGGTAGGGACAACATTCTCTTAGCTTCTACTTTAGAACACAGTACAGGTAGCGGACTCACCTTGACACAGAGACAGTTTCCACGTTCCAGTCGGGATACCTGGAAGGAAGAAAGGGTAGCGGTGATTAGCACAAGCTACAATGTGATGTTTTTCACTGGGACGTATTTCCACATCCGATCTCCTCTCGTTGTTCTCAACTGTATCGGAGGAGACATCAAATCCCTCTACTCAAGACTTCTTCCTCCAATGGGTGTTGAGGAGGAGAGAGGGAGCTCGAGGGAGAAGTGCTGTAAAAAACAAGAGGAAATAACTCACGACTTCCTGAGCAGACGGCAGTTCTCGACGTGGAGGCCTGTGTTTTGATGCTCGATCCAGTTCTGTTGATCAAAACAGCACAAACAGAGACAGTCAAGTCTGGATCTTCACCGTCCTCATCACCACTTTCCCCCCAAACCCTTCCACATCAAGTCCTTTCAATATTTGTTTGATTTCCTTAAAACAATTTTTTTTTTTTTGCACCACAGTCCATTTCTCTGCTTTCGTAGCAGGAGTTAAAATGTATACAACGTTGGAAAAATATCATAGTAAAAAAAAAAAAAAAATGGTCTCTGTTCTACCAAGAAAAATACTCTGTAGGCAAAACGTCTGATGTTGGGAAAAATGATGGAAAAAGCAGCATCTAGAATCTTCTGGGCTCTTCTCTGTAGATTCTCTGGTCAGTCTCTCAGCAGCCATCTTCTTCCCAAAAACAACTTACTTCCAAAAGTCACTAAATCAATTGTATATATATTTAAAAAAAAAATGAATTAGCTTAAAAAGCTTAAAAAGTTAGTAGTGTGTGGTGAGTGTTACTGTCATTGGTTTACACAAATGGGTATAATACAATGACATGGGGTTCGAGTAATACAAGAAATAACATTTATTCTAGTGGCGTGGTCAGCTAACTAGTCCATTAAATTGACCGTGGGTCAATGTCTAGAGATAAAAAACAACAAGGAAGTTTAGGGCTCACTGGCAGCTTCTCATCTTGTCGTTGGTTGTCTCATCTTCAAGCACCGTCTTCCTCAGGCAAATCATGGTCATCGAAAGTCACAAATAAAACTGCATTTATAACTGAACGTCTTAAAAGATGGGCTCAATCAATACAAGGCCTTTACAAACGAATAAAAATGACAATATTTTCAAAAGAGGTTTGAAAAGAAATCTCATGACATTACATAATATTCAATAATGACAATAGAATGTTCAATTCAGTCCAGGATTCGACGTCTTCATATTCCCTCGAGCAGAAAATATCTTTACACTAAAAAAGCTTCTCTCTGCTTTATTTAACTATCTTTCATCCATTTAAGAACATCTCAACTCACCGTGCATTGGGTGGAAATACATGTGAAAATCGCATAGCTAGACTTCTGTTTTTGAATAAACAAAACGGAACATTCAACAAGCGAAGTCTTGAGTTACAACATGAGGTTCAAAAAAGGTACACAATCAGCATGGACAGGTTCAGAACTGGGTTCAAATACTATTTGACATTTCAAATACTGTATATGTACTTGACTGAACTCCTGAAACTGCAATACAGGCAGGCTGGAGTTGTTCCTGGAAGGCCAAAACTCCTGCTTTATTATCCGGGACTGACACAGACCCGGGATACCAGGTAGAAACAAAAACCACAGGTATTTCGGCCTTCCAGGAACAGAATCGAACAACGCTCAAAGTATAACAAAATCTCAAACAGTAGTTGAACCCAGGTCAAGGCAGGTACGGCAGAAACTCACCTTTAGCTGGGCACATTCTATGTTACAGAGAGAACAGGTATGAGGAAAGATTCTGGGAGAAGCTGCGGAGTAATCACTCATCATGGTCGGGGTCGGCAACCTCTTCGGCATCATGATCATCGGGGGCGGCACGTTCATCTGCTGAAGCATGGAAGGCGGCGGACCCATCAGGTGCGGCGGGACATTCACTGGAACGTGACCGGGAGGTGGGACTGATGGGTTCATGATGGGGAATAAGGGAGGCCACATGGGGGGTGCCGTGGGAGGAGGACCCCCGACACCTCCAACCCCGTGTCCTGGAATTCCGACCCCAGCTCCAGCACCACTGAGAACCACCAGGCCGGACCGGGGCTGAGCCTGGCCCCGAGCAGTGCCTTGATTTTGGGATGCCAGGAGTCGGTTGAGTCCTTGGTCTCCGCTGCGGACAGGGATGTTCATGGGCTTGGATGCTGCTTTAGAGCCGTGGGTTTTGAGGGTCTTTTGGGGTTGGCTGGAAGGCGGAGGAAGGTTGATCCGAGCGTCTGTGTCTTTCTTGGGGAGAGAGATGGGGCTCTGGACTGCAGGGCTGTGGATGTGCTGCTGTTGGGTACGCTGCTTGGTAAGGTCGGAGGCCATGGAACGGCCGGCGTGCCCGCTCAGCGAGTCTCTGACCATGTCATATTTTGACATCTCCTTCGGGAGCGGATTGCCGTAGTTATCGGATCGGCTATCATTATCATCATCATAACTGCCGTATTTAGTAGCACTAGAATGTCCATAATCGATCACTTTGCTCTGTCCTCCACCTCCGTGGTCAGACCCTGGGCCGGCTCCACCGCCTGCCTTGGGCCGATGGTCCACATCCATGGTTCTATTGGCCTTACGGATGCGGATGTCTCTCAGGATGAAGGGCAAGTTGTCTGGGGTCAGCTGATCGTCTGGGTAGTGGCTGAGCAGCTCCAGATCCTCGTTGGACAACCCAAAGCTCGCCAGGATGCTGCTGGCGGACTCGGATGTGTACCGGGCTGGACGCGCGGCTGCGGACGAGGTGCTCATGGGAGCCTCGGAACCCCTTGAGGTGGACCCCAGTACTCCCGCACCGCCAAACCCAGAGGTTTGGCTTTGGTACATCTGGGAGGACTGAGGAAGGGGGGAGGAGAATAGTTTGGAGGAAGCGGACTGGGTCAGGTAGCCAGACCAGGAGTCCATGGAGCTCTGCTGGTCGCTGGAGGTCCGGCCAGGGGTGTAGCTACCCATCCCGACCCCAGACGAGAGCTCGTCCATGGGGTCGCGACTCAGGCAAAGGTCTCGGGCGTCCAGTGGGACCTGCTGGTTCTGTTTCTGCTGCATCATCTGGCTGAGCAGCCTCACATCTTCTCTGGCCCCACGGATGTGGTGGTCTATGGAGGACTCCATCTCCGGGGTCATCCCGGTCGATCTCTGCCCCAGGTCGTAACCCATCTGCTGGGACACCATCGAGGACATCATGCCCCCTTGGCCGGAGGAACCACCACCACCAGACCCAGGGCCCAGGCGGGAGGCCCCCAGAGGGTCCCTCCCGGCCTGGGATTGTGTGAGTCCGTACTGCCCCATCTGGGCAACAGTTCTCTGGGCCTGTGAAGCGTACTGACCCCCTAAGGGGTTATATAGGGGATGGGACATGTTATTGATGGTGGCTGCCGCTTTGAGGAGGTTGAGGAGGGGGGCGAGTGGAGGTGGATGGGGGTGAGTGGAGGGTAGTGGGGGGGGTTGGCGGCAGAAGTGGCGGTTGCCGCGGTAACGACGTTGGCAACGTTTCCCGCGGCGACGAGCTGATTGATAGTGAGCTGGGCCAGCTGCAGGGAGGCGTTGCGAGGAGCTTAAGAGGCGCTGCGGGGGTGGGATCCCAACTCCCAGCCCTCCAATCGGACTCAGCGGGCTTGAAAGGGGAGTAGCGCAACACTCCAATAGCAACGCAAAGCTGAAAGAGTTGGAGAGGAGAAACACACAGGAGGGTTACTGGTTGGTCTTCTCTCTGGCTCGCCCTGGGACAGGGCTATAGACAGTAGTAATCAAACTGGAAAGCAGACTGGATTTCTGGGATTGATCGGTTTGGTCAGTTTCCAATCTTTCCAGTCTGTTTCACACTGAAAACACTTTCAAATCAGTTCTGTGTCAAACTGTTCTAGAACAGCTTCTAGAACATCACCAGACTTCTGTTGGTTAGGTCAGAGCAGAAGATACTTCCTGCGTCTTCACTGGAGGACAGAAAAACGAAAAAAACAGCAAGCAAACAGGGGACAGGCAGCAAAGGGGAAGAGGTGGTCATCGTGAAAACATACAACCGTATCTTAAACTTCATGCACAGCTTTAGTGAAATTTGCAGGATTTGCAAGCAGCTTCTTAACAAAGGTATACATTAATATAAACTGATATTCAGTCATACTTTTAATATAAATAAACAAGACAAATAGTTGATTCAGAAATGGGGCACGTATCACATTCTAGTTCAGCTTAAGTAAGTGGTAAAGATCAGATTTAGTGGTTTAAGTGTAAGCTATTGATTATTGAATGAAGATGGAATCACATTTTAAAAGGTTACGTGGATGCATAAATCAAAATCAACAGTGTCAGGGTTAGTTGTAACATATCGTGGGACTTCCCAAGACAATGATCTGAAAGTTGTATTGCCAAAACGGAACACTGCACCCGAGTCAGCTAAACCAATCCATGTCTCCAAGCCACACGAATAAAACTTGACAATATTGACAAGATTATATCCTTAAAAATGTTAATTTTTCAAAGTAGTTAAAAAGACATGGTGCAAAGCTTCGAGACATGAAAGCTGAACTTAACAAAACACCGTCTGAGAGAGAACCCCCGTCACCACCACTTACAGAGAAAGACTGTGGGTAGAATAGAGGCCACTGGGCAGGAGCCAAGTAGGTGCAAGGCCAAACCCCGTACCCGAGCTTGCATTTTAAGCAGTGAGTTTTACTGTGGTTGCCTTAGCATATAAATACATGTTCATCAAGCTTTGTATCAGGGTATTCTATAACGATAGGAAGGCTGTAGCGTTTTCACGTATGATTAAAAAAATAAACAGAGAGATCAACAGATGATAACAAACCTGAACACGTGTCAGGGCTCCAAACTACTACATAAAAAAAATAAAAAATACTTGCAAAACAATGTAAAAGGTTAACCATTTTTAGCAGTTACGCAATACTCATGTCAATTCGTTATTCTACAACGTTGCAGTGATCATGAGTGGAACAAGGCCTATAAGGCTTGATGGAAAAGCTAAATCTTTCAGCAGCAAACATTCTATTATTATTATTATTAAGCAATGAAACCAACAACTTCTATAACTGCAACGTATTAAAATGGCGGAAAATATATATACCGTAAAACTTCAATTTAACACAGTCTCTCAAATAGCCACCTTTTTAATAGCCGGATAACGGCACACATTTCAGAAAATAAAACGCCCGGGTCTAAATTAATTGTTTTACGAGGTTACCATGAATCAGAGGATGTGAGTGGAGTGGATTTGGTCCAAAGAATTGGGAGCGTCAGCCTTCTCTCTCTCTCTCACTTCAATTTCGCTCCGGTACCACTCAGCCACGAGCTCTGACCTGAATTTGTCCTTTCTATTTATCACTATTCTTTTATAATTAGTTAATTAAATCAATGTTAAATGTTACATTAATTTAATAAAATATTAATTAAGTTAAAGTTAATTAATTAATGTGCATGTGTTTAGGCTACCAGAGATGTTATGAATATAAAAAGGGACTAATGTGAAATTCTCTAGCAAATATTTAAAAAACTTTGATGCTAAAAAGGCGTGTATTATTTGATAACGCCATGTGGTTCTTCGAAAAAAAACAGCGGGTGGACTTAGTCGTCCTAGCCGACAGATGACGCAGCGTCCGGTTAAAAACCCAGCCAGCCTGCACCTAGCCTGGAAACCTCACGTTTAAAGACCCAGCCAGCCTGCACCTAGCCTGGAAACCTCACGTTTAAAGACCCAGCCAGCCTGCACCTAGCCTGGAAACCTCACGTTTAAAGACCCAGCCAGCCTGCACCTAGCCTGGAAACCTCACATTGAATTTCATTGAATTCTACATTGGGCACAAAAATGAGCGTTTGGATCAGGAAAGTTTCCTCACGCAACTTCTACAAGCCAGAATGTTGAAACTTGCTTTACCGGTTTGTCCATGCGGTTGGTCCTTTTGCAGGTAGGAATGTCAACTTTTCAAAGCGCCACCAGATTTCTATCACCATGTAAAACACGTGCATGAGACATTTACATTTTACATTTACGTCATTTAGCAGACGCTCTTATCCAGAGCGACTTACAAATTGGTGCATTCACCTTATGATAGCCAGTGGGATAACCACTTTACAATATAATTATTTTTTATTTTTTGGAAAAAAAATTATATCTTTTTTTATTGTTTATCATTTGAGAATTCTTTTTTTTATTTTTTGAGTATGTTTTTAATTTTCATTGGTTTTATATATATAGTTCTTTTTTTATTTTTGTTGTTGCATGCATACTAGCCGAGCTGGTGCACGTATTTACATGGTTCTGCGCGTACTTCAGGTGATAGAAATCTGAACGCACCACCAGCACTTTTAAAAGTTGATGCAATTATGATTTCCTGTGGGTATATGGTGTCATTCCTACCTGCAAAAGGACCAACCGCTCAGACAACCCGTGAAGTTAGTTAAAACATTTTATTCAGAATTATGGCTTGTAGAGGTCGTGTGAGGAAAACTTTCCTGATACAAAACGTCGACTCCAATGCAATTCAACGTCGGGTCTCCAGGCTAGCCTGCGCAGTGTCCTCATTTCACCTAAAACGGCATCCGCGCATTCATTGGTCATGTGCACGCCACAAGACGCAAGAAGCCAGGTGGCTGACTAGCTAGCGTTACAACTTGCAAAATGCCTTTAAAAAGTTCAAATTCTAGCGGATATCAATCCAAATTCATAAATATCAGACAACTCTACCAATATGTAAACTATTAGCTAGCTAACAAAAATGTAGTAGCTAGTGCTAGCAGTACCACACTTTTTACAAGCAGCCAAACAATTTAGCATCGCAGTGCTAGCTGTGCCACTAGAGATCCTGGTTCGAATCCAGGCTCTGTCGTAGCCGGCCGCGACCGGGAGACCCATGGGGGGGGGGGGCGCACAATTGGCCCAGCGTCGTCCAGGGTAGGGGAGGGAATGGCCGGCAGGGATGTAGCTCAGTTGGTAGAGCATTTGCACACTCTACATCCAGCCCCCCATCCAAAGGGAAACGTTTTAATGCATCTTAAAATCGTACAGATTTCACAGAAAACCAGAAGATAGTTTTTTTTGGCTAGGCTGTGATAAGGGTGATCACGTCTTGGCCCTTTGTCCAGCAACCAAAACAATCACGTCCCGCATTTTAGCAACAAATTCAAAACACCACTAATGAATAAGAGAAAAAAAAGAAAGGTTGATTTTCCCGTACTTCAGTCTGACATTCAAACGTGTTTCTGTTTCACGTTGCGCTTATGAAAAAAATATACATCATAAGGATGTGGTACTGATGATGTGAAACACTCCAATCGTCATTGAGATCTGATATTCTGCGCAGCGCAAGACAAGATGTAGGCCAATGTCATAGGCCTATCGTCAACAAATCATTTTTCTCAAATCCCTTTGGCCTAAATTCCAGCTAAACTTGGACAATTATGCCTAACTACTTACAAAGAAGTACATTGGAGTGGCCATCACAAAGCCCTGACCTCAATCCTATAGAACATTTGTGGGCAGAACTGAAAAAGCGTGTGCGAGCAAGGAGGCCTACAAACCTGACTCAGTTACACCAGCTCTGTCAGGAGGAATGGGCCAAAATGAAACCAACTGCTTGTGGAAGTCTACCCGAAACGTTAAACAATTTAAAGGCAATGCTACCAAATACTAATTGAGTGTATGGTACTTCTGACCCACTGGGAATGTGATGAAAGAAATAAAAGCTGAAATAAATCATTCTCTCTACTATTATTCTGACATTTCACATTCTTAAAATAAAGTGGTGACACTAACTGACCTAAAACAGGGAATCTTTACTAGGATTAAATGTCAAGAATTATGAAAAACTGAGATTAAATGTATTTGGCTAAGGTGTATGTAAACTTCCAACTTCAACTGTGTATATATTCTTAAATTCCATTCCTTCCTTAGATTTGTGTGTATTGGGTATATGTTGTGAAATTGTTAGATATTAATGCACTGTCGGAGCTTGATGCTATACCCGCAATAACATTTTACATTTACATCATTTAGCAGACGCTCTTATCCAGAGCGACTTACAAATGTGTGCATTCAATTTATGATAGCCAGTGGGACAACCACTTTTTTTTCTTCTTTTTTTAATGGGGGTGGGGGGGGGGGTAGAAGGATTACTTTATACTATTCCAGGTATTCCTTAAAAGAGGTAGGGTTTCAAGTGTCTCCGGAAGGTGGTGAGTGACTCCGCTGTCCTGGCGTCGTGAGGGAGCTTGTTCCACCATTGGGGTGCCAGAGCAGCGAACAGTTTTGACTGGGCTGAGCGGGAACTGTGCTTCAGCAGAGGTAGGGGAGCCAGCAGGCCAGAGGTGGATGAACGCAATGCCCTCGTTTGGGTGTAGGGTCTGATCTGAACATAGTGCTAAACACGTGTATGTGACAAATAACATTTGATATTTTCTGCTACTTCACTCACTCCCGTTTTAAAAAGTCTCTCTAGTCTCTTTTCTGAACCAGAATCTGGGTCTACAGGAGACGTTGAATATGGCGATTATCCTTTAAGCCCAGGAAGCAGCCATTACACCAACTTTTCAAGCTTAAAAAATGTCAAAATACGTTCGGTACTTACCAAAGAATGGAATTTCGCTGAACAACTCTCTCATTACTGACGTTATGTACTTAAAAAAATATAAATAAATGCCTCGTCTGGAAAGAATGTAAATATTGTTTTAAACCAAATGTGCATGTACCGAATCCACCTCTTCTGCAATATTAGTGGTGGAAAAAGTACCCAATAGTCATACTTAAGTAAAAGTAGATATCTTAATAGAAAATGAGTCAAGTAAGTATGTCACCCAGTAAAATACTACTTGAGTAAAAGTCTAACAGTATCTGGTTTTAAATTAGAGAACGGCCGATACATATTTTCGGGTTGACGGCTGATATTTTCGGGCGATATTCAATATCATTCAAGTTTAAAAGCCATGCACGCATTAATGAATCCATTTTAAAATCAAACAATTTTACTTTTGGTTTTTACCAATCTAACTACATAACGTAAACATAATTATTTGAATGATAAATCTCTTGATAAACTGGGTAAATTAAGATGGCATATTCCTATTCACAATACAGGTGAATGCATATTCAATAGGAGTGTGTGCATGCATTGAGTTATTGAGCTTCTTTTGGCTGATCAGTGGAGTCTATAGACGGGTTGGTTGTTTCGCAACAATACCAATGCGTGCACAACTATGGAGCAAAACAGACGGGTTGGCTTAGATTGTTGACAACACGTAAGCTATATTTCGTCTGCAATGTTCATTGAAAACAAATTAATTTGCAAAATGAGCACTTTTCTCTCAAATACATCTGGCTAGAGAATTTGACATATTAGCATCGCCATGAAAATTAGTCAAAACAAAATTAAAACGAGCTACTTACGATTCTTGCCAGCAATTTGGCCATCCAGAATCAACACAACATGATGGACTTCTGCCCCATGGAAGCGTCGCACATCGTTTTTTGTGACGTTGTCAGCTAACCCCTCTATGGCGCTACAGATGACAATCTGTTTGCCTTCCATGTTGGACTTATATTAGCCTACTGATCAACAACGTTTTCATAGAAGCATCACTCCAGCATGTCACACCTGATTGGAAGGACATTTACATTTACATTTGTCATTTAGCAGACGCTCTTATCCAGAGCGACTTACAAATTGGCACTGCTGTTAATTGGAGAATATAAAACATATATTCAATGCAAATGGGTCCAACGTAACGTCCTGATTTGTGATTACAGATGTCTATAAAACTAGTATTTTGTCGTTATCGGGTGATCGGGGATGTTTTCTTTCTTCCAGCTGCAAGGACGAAATTCGAAACAGCTCAATTGACTAGATCATCTATATGTCAAGAAATGTGCGGCTTGTAACTTGATCCTACTGCTACGATTGGATAGAGTGAGGCTGTAACTCTGCTTCCTTTCACGTCTCGTCTCTCTCCATCGCTCATTTCACTTGGTGCCGTTTACCGCTACCGAGACCTAACTCAATGGCGATGACATTTGCTACCATGCCATAAATGTGTATGTTCAAACAAGGAGAGCAAAAGGTAGGAAAAATATTAAATGACGACTCAAATCTGCCCATAGTTTGAGAAGTGAGAACGCACATGCACGGCGATCTACAGCTTTCTTGGTCCGTAAACATGCAGGACGATTCTTAGGCAGCTAAACCTTTACATTTACATTTTAGTCATTTAGCAGACGCTCTTATCCAGAGCGACTTACAGGAGCATTTAGGGTTAAGTGCCTTGCTTAAGGGCACGTCGACAGATTTTTCACCTAGTCGGCCCGGGGATTAGAACCAGCGACCTTTCGGTTACTGGCACAACGCTCTACCCACTAAGCTACCTGCTGCCAACCTTTATTTAGGCATTTTAAAACACCTTCTTTCCCTATTACGGATACTATTGTGGCTGGTCAGATCAGCACACCAGTAAATAGCTAACGTTACGTTGGCTATTAGATCTTAGCACCATGTTTATCTAGCCAGCTTGCTAGCATGGTTGCTATCTAGCTAACACCACAGATGAAAGGGTTCGTTATCGTAATCTTTGTAACAGGTCACATAGCTATCAACTGAGCTAGCTTGCTTATTGCATGCATGTCCAGACACGCCGACACAAGCCTTATTAGTGAATTAACTAAACTAATATTTGCAACAGGAGTTCGATTTTTGTCACCGTGTCAATTCCGAACGAGCTTGCTAGCTTGCTGCTGGTTTTCCCAGCTAGACGTTCCTCAGCATTGTGTAGTGCTCGTGGCTCAGGCGGTGAATGGCGGCTGGAATAGCAGCAATTTTGCTATGTAGACGGTGAAAGAACAGATTGATATGACACTGTTGTCTGTGGTACAAATCAATTACCTTTCCTGTGCTGCTGAATCAGTCGACATGTCGGTTGCATGTAACATTCTAACATTCTATTTAGACCTTTTTTGTGCCCATCCGTAACGGCAGCAATGACGGTAGTTGCTCAGCATTCTTTGGTAAGTCCCGAATGTATTTGACATTATTAAGCTTGAAAAGCTGGTCAATGGCCAGTTGAATGGCTGCTTCCTGGGCTTAAAAGGATAATCGCCACATTCAAGGTCTCCTGTAAAGCCCAGATTCTGAACTGTTTTACATGCCCTGAGACCAACCAGAAATGTTTCCTTGTCCAAATGTACCCATATCTATAAAACAGATACGTGGTACCTCATTTCTGCATCACCAAATGTAGCTAATTCAGTGCAGTGGGATCAGGGATGTACAGTGCCTTGCAAAAGTATTCATCCCCCTTGGCGTTTTTCCTATTTTGTTGCGTTACAACCTGTAATTTAAATGGTTTTTGGGGGGGATTTCATGTAATGGACATACACACAATAGTCCAAATTGGTGAAGTTAAAAAAATAACTTGTTTCAAAAAATAAATAGTGGAAAAGTGGTGCGTGAATATGTTTGGTATTCGCCAAAAGGCATGTGGGAGACTCCCCAAACATATGGAAGAAGGTTCTCTGGTCAGATGAGACTAAAATTGAGCTTTTTGGCCATCAAGGAAAACGCTATGTCTGGCGCAAACCCAACACCTCTAATCACCCCGAGAACACCATCCCCACAGTGAAGCATGGTGGCGGCAGCATCATGCTGTGGGGATGTTTTTCATCAGCAGGGACTGGGAAACTGGTCAGAATTGAAGGAATGATGGATGGCGCTAAATACAGGGAAATTCTTGAGGGAAACCTGTTTCAGTCTTCCAGAGACTTGAGACTGGGACAGAGGTTCACCTTCCAGTAGGACAATGACCCTAAGCATACTGCTAAAGCAACACTCGAGTGGTTTAAGGCGAAACATTTAAATGTCTTGGAATGGCTTAGTCAAAGCCCAGACCTCAATCCAATTAAGAATCTGTGGTATGACAGAGCAGTTTTGCCTTGAAGAATGGGCAAAAATCCCAGTGGCTAGATGTGCCAAGCTTATAGAGACATACCCCAAGAGACTTGCAGCTGTAATTGCTGCAAAGGGTGGCTCTACAAAGTATTGACTCACAATAAAAAAAAATATGTTGCATCTTCAAAGTGGTAGGCATGTTGTGTAAATCAAATGATACAAACCCCCCCCAAAAAATCCATTTTAATTCCAGGTTGTAAGGCAACAAAATAGGAAAAATGCCAAGGGGGGTGAATACTTTCACAACCCACTGTAGTGCTGCCGGAGCGCTGGGCCACTTCTCACAATGGTGCTTGTTTAGTAAAGTTAGACCAAAGCTGAATTAATGTCTTGGAAGAGCGCAATGATAAAATTAGTATTCAACATAACAGAACCAAATATAATAGCATAGTATAACTAAAGATTTTCATAATTAAACCAAGATAGACCGCAGCCTGTCGTTTCAAATGGGAACAAATTAGTCATTGTGGGCAGAACAAGCAAGGAGGTGGCCAGAGCCAAGCGCGAGCTAGAGAGATCCTATTGGCGCGTTCTAGAATACATTTGAATATTTCCGTTAGGGAACGCCTACTCTGAAGTGCGCAATAACTCGATTCACCTTCACACTTCTAAACAATAAAACATTTTGAAAACTTTGACAAAAGGGTTACAAATCTACGAAACTTAATCCACTCTGTTCGTAACAGATTCTAGTTTTGGGAACAGAAAACTGTGTTGAGATCAAAACGTTTCATCGATGACAAAATGTGCAGAATGTCGCCCAAAATCCATCTCGTTCCGTCTTCTCCTGCTGCCGGCCTTCCTCTCACTACTATATTTAGTGCGTGGAAACGCCAAGCGGATGATTCAAATTTAAAAAACCAGGTGAAATATCTGCCTCATTCTTCTGTCTGTGGTGAAACCTCTCTTCACCTCTTCATCTCCGATTACATATGAGCAGGAGCTTTATACATTTTTTTGGGGGGAGGGGTATTTTTGGGGGAGGGGTGCTGGCCCCCCCAAAAAATTATGTAGCTTGGCTACACTGTCCCACAAAATCATCATGTTGTCCCGCATTTGGTTATTTTAAATGTGGTCACCCTGGCTGTGATAGAGCACAGATGGCCTTGCGTCTTCAACTTTCCGAAAAACATCATCCCACCATTTTGGATTTCCTGTATCGTGTTGCATTAGCGCCGCATGCTAGAGGACAAACCGCGTTTCTACTTTCAGCCTACGGTATTCTCCGTTTTAAATCAAACATATGAACAACAACTCATCTCTTCTGTCCCGCGAAATAGTTTTTTTGTTACATACCTTCTGTTATTTTCGGTTATTTTCTATGTAGATATCTCGTTGTTCATTGAACTTCTCTCTCTTCAGGCGACTACCCGGATGCTTGACTGGCAATTTGCAAACGGATTTTGCGCATGCGCATTCGATTATCTCACGACACAGAACAATGTCATAGACCTGACCAAATGAAAACAGAGCAGTTGATAGGAAGAACTTGCATTAGCTAATTTTCCACCAGATGGCGCTACCCTAGCCCTACAACAACATCAAATTCACAGTATATAATTTACCAAGTTTAACATATGCGTTAGCTCCTTAAACTAATGTTATAGGCCTTAACTCAGAGGGCTAACACAGTTTGAATGCATGCAGGAGGGAACCCAGGTTCAAATCAGGACCGCTCTGATATGACTTATCCACATGAAAGATGGAAGAATGAATAGAGATGGCACAGGAGGATGGAGAGATGATGGAGGTATGTATGAAACTGAGAGGAGGATGAACAGATGGGGTGATTTGTGTGGAGGATGAGGTAAAAAGGGGGATGAATGAAGATGTAATGTTGAAAACAAATTTTTTTTGGGGGTGTATGGTGGTCCCGGGGATCGAACTCACTACTTTGGCGTTACAAGCGCCGTGCTCTACCAGCTGAGCTACAGAGGACCACATTTGGGTTTATAAATTGATAGATTAGAGCAGGGGTGTCAAACTCATTTCATGGAGGGTCTGGTGTCTGCACGTTTTTGTTTTTTTTCCTTTCAATTAAGACCTAGACAACCAGGTGAGGGGAGTTCCTTGCTAATTAGTGACCTTAATTCATCAATCAAGTACATGGGAGGTAGCGAAAAACCCGCAGACACTCGAGCCTCCGTGGAATGAGTTTGACACCTGTGGATTAGAGCGTTGCCAAAGTGAGACTAGATCAGCCCATCAGATTTGTAGAGTCTGTGCTCACCCACGAGTGAGAGTAGCTGTGTAGTTTGTAAAGTTATCCTGTTGGTGAATGAATGTGCTGAAGTCTTCTGCCATTGGACGCCCAATGTGTCACTATACTACCCACTACCCCCCCCCCCCCCCCCATCACAGGGCAAAGACAGGCACACAGTAACACTTCCACTGAAACTAGAGAAACAACACGCCTTTCTAAAGTCCAATCTCGGCTCCTTTGCTTCTGCGTCTGAGCTTCACCACCTTCTCACTGTCAGAGTTGACTGGCTGTTCCCCCTACTGACAGATATCTTGGGGGTTGATAGATAGAAGGAAAACACACGCAGTCCAAGCTGGTAAAGATCATGATTCATTCATCACTATGAGACTTTGGGCATTGGTGAAGGAGAAGGCCTGAGGTGACCGTATGGCACTGAGGCATAACACAGCTGGTCTTCAGACTGCCAATGACTGGCGCTGGCCAGAGTGACTGGCGCTGGCCAGAGTGACTGGCGCTGGCCAGAGTGACTGAAGGAGAGGACGCCTCGCTCCATTCTGCTGCACTTACTGTACAGTGATTTATGACCCCATCCTTGCATGGGGTGTGTGTGTGTGTGTGTGTGTGTGTTATTTTGAATTGCCACACTGCTCCATGATACACAGGCCAACTGACCCTGCAGTCCTGTTGGGTTGTTGCTAGGCAACGTGAAGCAGAGATCGTTCATTAGCCAATCAGGATCAGAGATGAGAGGTTCGGAAACACTTTGTTGTCCAATTAAAACATGACAAGAGTATTATTATTTCCTGGTTTAGGCCACTGGGGTGCTTTAATAATAAGATTTGTTTGTCAATATCCAAACTAGCAAACCACTAAATATGTATTAGGTAGTGGGCACACACCCTAAGCAATATGATATAACACTAAGCAGTAATATGATATGATAGTATGTGAATTGGAACTTTGCTCTTGGGTTTATAATGACTTGTAATAGATTTTTCCAACAATTGTTTACAGACAGATTATTTAACTTATAATTCACTGTATCACAATTCCAGTGGGTCAGAAGTTTACATACACTAAGTTGACTGTGCCTTTAAACAGCTTGAAAAATTCCAGAAAATGATGTCATGTCTTTAGAAGCTTCTGATAGGCTAATTGACATCATTTGAGTTAATTGGAGGTGTACCTGTGGATGTATTTCAAGGCCTACCTTCAAACTCAGTGCCTCTTTGCTTGACATCATGAGAAAATCAAAATAAATCTGCCAAGACCTCAGAAGTCTGGTTCATCCTTGGGAGCAATTTCCAAACACCTGAAGGTACCACGTTCATCTGTACAAACAATAGTACGCAAGTATAAACACCATGGGACCACGCAGCCGTCATACCGCTCAGGAAGGAGACGCGTTCTGTCTCCTAGAGATAAACGTACTTTGATGTGAAAAGTGCAAATCAATCCCAGAACAACAGCAAAGGACCTTGTGAAGATGCTGGAGGAAACAGGTACAAAGGTGTCTATATCCACAGTAAAACGAGTCCTATATCGACATAACCTGAAAGGCCGCTCAGCAAGGAAGAAGCCACTGCTCCAAAACCGCCATAAAAAAGCCAGACTACGGTTTTCAACTGCAAATGGGGACAAAGATCGTACTTTTTGGAGAAATGTCATCTGGTCTGATGAAACAAAAATAGAACTGTTTGGCCATTATGACCATCGTTATGTTTGGAGGAAAAAGGGGGCGGCTTGCAAGCCGAAGAACACCATCCCATCCGTGAAGCACAGGGGTGGCAGCATCATGCTGTGGGGATGCTTTGCTGCAGGAGGGACTGGTGCACGTCACAAAATAGATGGCATCATGAGGAAGGAAAAAAATGTGGATATATTGAAGCAACATCTCAAGACATCAGTCAGGAAGTTAAAGCTTGGTCGCAAATGGGTCTTCCAAATGGACAATGACCCCAAGCATACTTCCAAAGTTGTGGCAAAATGGCTTAAGGACAACAAAGTCAAGGTATTGGAGTGACCATCACAAAGCCCTGACCTCAATCCTATAGAACATTTGTGGGCAGGACTGAAAAAGCGTGTGCGAGCAAGGAGGCCTACAAACCTGACTCCGTTACACCAGCTCTGTCAGGAGGAACGGGCCAAAATTCACCCAATTTATTATGGGAAGCTTGTGGAAGGCTACCCAAAACGTTTGACCCAAGTTAAACAATTTAAAGGCAATGCTGCCAAATACTAATTGAGTGTATGTAAACTTCTGACCCACTGGGAATGTGATGAAAGAAATAAAAGCTGAAATAAATCATTCTCTCTAGTATTATTCTGACATTTCACATTCTTAAAATAAAGTGGTGATCCTAACTGACCTAAGACAGGGAATTTTTACTAGGATTAAATGTCAGGAATTGTGAAAAACAGAGTTTAAATGTCTTTGGCTAAGGTGTATGTAAACTTCCGACTTCAACTGTAGATAGATAGATTTCATTGGGATGAAGCAGTGATTTGGGCAACTAGATCTCACAGAATTAATGTTCATCCATGTTTCTCAAGCATCAAATTTAGAAATTGTTGCAAACATCAGATTTTGAAGTGTATAAGTTTAAGTTTAGGCATTAACTCAGAATTTGTAAGGTTAGGAATTAACTCAGAATGGTTACGGTAAGGGTTAAGGTTTTGGATAAGCTTAAATCAAGTCCTATCATACTCCCTGTGTGTGTGTGTGTGTGTGTGTGTGTGTTGGAATGCACACAATTAATTCTAATGGGACTTAAAGAGTTAGTGTCTCTCTATCAGATGTTGCTATTAGATATAAATCAGTATTTTGTTTAAATTATTCCCCATCATCCTTCACATCACAGAGGCGTTGCACTCGACCACACTGAATGACATCATATCCTGTCAGACTGTCAGTGGCTCTATGTCTCATACCACTGAATGACATCATACCCTGTCAGACTGTCAGTGGCTCTATGTCTCATACCACTGAATGACATCATACCCTGTCAGACTGTCAGTGGCTCTATGTCTCATACCACTGAATGACATCATACCCTGTCACACTGTCAGTGGCTCTATGTCTCATACCACTGAATGACATCATACCCTGTCACACTGTCAGTGGCTCTATGTCTCATACCACTGAATGACATCATACCCTGTCACACTGTCAGTGGCTCTATGTCTCATACCACTGAATGACATCATACCCTGTCACACTGTCAGTGGCTCTATGTCTCATACCACTGAATGACATCATATCCTGTCAGACTGTCAGTGGCTCTATGTCTCATACCACTGAATGACATCATACCCTGTCACACTGTCAGTGGCTCTATGTCTCATACCACTGAATGACATCATACCCTGTCAGACTGTCAGTGGCTCTATGTCTCATACCACTGAATGACATCATACCAAATTCTAGCACACACACATACACACACACACACACACACACACACACACATACCTGTGATTAGAGGCAACTTCTACTTTGAGCTCAATCTAAGTTGGAAGATACCACAGAGTGAGTGAGGGAGTGTCATTTCCCTGATTGATTGACAGCTCCCCCGTTACCATGACATTGGGAGTCGGGTTATGGCTCCGGCTCCTTGGAGTTCTAGTGTTCTGAGTTATTGTGCCGACAACACAACCAAAACGATAAATAAGCCAGCGGGGAACATGCACTGTAACCTATAGAACTGACTGGTAGGCAGACAGGCTGAGTTATAACCTATAGAACTGACTGGTAGGCAGACAGGCTGAGTTGTAACCTATAGAACTGACTGGTAGGCAGACAGGCTGAGTTGTAACCTATAGAACTGACTGGTAGGCAGACAGGCTGAGTTATAACCTATAGAACTGACTGGTAGGCAGACATGCTGAGTTGTAACCTATAGAACTGACTGGTAGGCAGACATGCTGAGTTGTAACCTATAGAACTGACTGGTAGGCAGACATGCTGAGTAACCTATAGAACTGACTGGTAGGCAGACAGGCTGAGTAACCTATAGAACTGACTGGTAGGCAGACAGGCTGAGTAACCTATAGAACTGACTGGTAGGCAGACAGGCTGAGTTGTAACCTATAGAACTGACTGGTAGGCAGACAGGCTGAGTTGTAACCTATAGAACTGACTGGTAGGCAGACAGGCTGAGTTGTAACCTATAGAACTGACTGGTAGGCAGACAGGCTGAGTAACCTATAGAACTGACTGGTAGGCAGACAGGCTGAGTAACCTATAGAACTGACTGGTAGGCAGACAGTATGAGTTATAACCTATAGAACTGACTGGTAGGCAGACAGGCTGAGTAACCTATAGAACTGACTGGTAGGCAGACAGGCTGAGTAACCTATAGAACTGACTGGTAGGCAGACAGTATGAGTTATAACCTATAGAACTGACTGGTAGGCAGACAGGCTGAGTTGTAACCTATAGAACTGACTGGTAGGCAGACAGTATGAGTTATAACCTATAGAACTGACTGGTAGGCAGACAGGCTGAGTTGTAACCTATAGAACTGACTGGTAGGCAGACAGGCTGAGTTGTAACCTATAGAACTGACTGGTAGGCAGACAGGCTGAGTTGTAACCTATAGAACTGACTGGTAGGCAGACAGGCTGAGTTGTAACCTATAGAACTGACTGGTAGGCAGACAGGCTGAGTAACCTATAGAACTGACTGGTAGGCAGACAGGCTGAGTTATAACCTATAGAACTGACTGGTAGGCAGACAGTATGAGTTATAACCTATAGAACTGACTGGTAGGCAGACAGGCTGAGTAACCTATAGAACTGACTGGTAGGCAGACAGGCTGAGTTGTAACCTATAGAACTGACTGGTAGGCAGACATGCTGAGTTATAACCTATAGAACTGACTGGTAGGCAGACAGGCTGAGTTGTAACCTATAGAACTGACTGGTAGGCAGACAGGCTGAGTTATAACCTATAGAACTGACTGGTAGGCAGACATGCTGAGTTGTAACCTATAGAACTGACTGGTAGGCAGACAGGCTGAGTTGTAACCTATAGAACTGACTGGTAGGCAGACAGGCTGAGTTGTAACCTATAGAACTGACTGGTAGGCAGACAGGCTGAGTTGTAACCTATAGAACTGACTGGTAGGCAGACAGGCTGAGTTGTAACCTATAGAACTGACTGGTAGGCAGACAGGCTGAGTAACCTATAGAACTGACTGGTAGGCAGACAGGCTGAGTTATAACCTATAGAACTGACTGGTAGGCAGACAGTATGAGTTATAACCTATAGAACTGACTGGTAGGCAGACAGGCTGAGTAACCTATAGAACTGACTGGTAGGCAGACAGGCTGAGTAACCTATAGAACTGACTGGTAGGCAGACAGGCTGAGTAACCTATAGAACTGACTGGTAGGCAGACAGGCTGAGTTATAACCTATAGAACTGACTGGTAGGCAGACAGGCTGAGTAACCTATAGAACTGACTGGTAGGCAGACAGGCTGAGTAACCTATAGAACTGACTGGTAGGCAGACAGGCTGAGTAACCTATAGAACTGACTGGTAGGCAGACAGGCTGAGTAACCTATAGAACTGACTGGTAGGCAGACAGGCTGAGTAACCTATAGAACTGACTGGTAGGCAGACAGGCTGAGTTGTAACCTATAGAACTGACTGGTAGGCAGACAGGCTGAGTAACCTATAGAACTGACTGGTAGGCAGACAGGCTGAGTTGTAACCTATAGAACTGACTGGTAGGCAGACATGCCGAGTTATAACCTATAGAACTGACTGGTAGGCAGACAGGCTGAGTAACCTATAGAACTGACTGGTAGGCAGACAGGCTGAGTTATAACCTATAGAACTGACTGGTAGGCAGACAGGCTGAGTTATAACCTATAGAACTGACTGGTAGGCAGACAGGCTGAGTTATAACCTATAGAACTGACTGGTAGGCAGACAGGCTGAGTAACCTATAGAACTGACTGGTAGGCAGACAGGCTGAGTAACCTATAGAACTGACTGGTAGGCAGACAGGCTGAGTAACCTATAGAACTGACTGGTAGGCAGACAGGCTGAGTTATAACCTATAGAACTGACTGGTAGGCAGACAGGCTGAGTAACCTATAGAACTGACTGGTAGGCAGACAGGCTGAGTTATAACCTATAGAACTGACTGGTAGGCAGACAGGCTGAGTTGTAACCTATAGAACTGACTGGTAGGCAGACAGGCTGAGTTGTAACCTATAGAACTGACTGGTAGGCAGACAGGCTGAGTAACCTATAGAACTGACTGGTAGGCAGACAGGCTGAGTTATAACCTATAGAACTGACTGGTAGGCAGACAGGCTGAGTAACCTATAGAACTGACTGGTAGGCAGACAGGCTGAGTTGTAACCTATAGAACTGACTGGTAGGCAGACAGGCTGAGTTGTAACCTATAGAACTGACTGGTAGGCAGACAGGCTGAGTAACCTATAGAACTGACTGGTAGGCAGACAGGCTGAGTTGTAACCTATAGAACTGACTGGTAGGCAGACAGGCTGAGTAACCTATAGAACTGACTGGTAGGCAGACAGGCTGAGTTGTAACCTATAGAACTGACTGGTAGGCAGACAGGCTGAGTAACCTATAGAACTGACTGGTAGGCAGACAGGCTGAGTTGTAACCTATAGAACTGACTGGTAGGCAGACAGGCTGAGTAACCTATAGAACTGACTGGTAGGCAGACAGGCTGAGTTATAACCTATAGAACTGACTGGTAGGCAGACAGGCTGAGTTGTAACCTATAGAACTGACTGGTAGGCAGACAGGCTGAGTTGTAACCTATAGAACTGACTGGTAGGCAGACAGGCTGAGTAACCTATAGAACTGACTGGTAGGCAGACAGGCTGAGTTATAACCTATAGAACTGACTGGTAGGCAGACAGGCTGAGTAACCTATAGAACTGACTGGTAGGCAGACAGGCTGAGTTGTAACCTATAGAACTGACTGGTAGGCAGACAGGCTGAGTTGTAACCTATAGAACTGACTGGTAGGCAGACAGGCTGAGTAACCTATAGAACTGACTGGTAGGCAGACAGGCTGAGTTGTAACCTATAGAACTGACTGGTAGGCAGACAGGCTGAGTAACCTATAGAACTGACTGGTAGGCAGACAGGCTGAGTTGTAACCTATAGAACTGACTGGTAGGCAGACAGGCTGAGTAACCTATAGAACTGACTGGTAGGCAGACAGGCTGAGTTGTAACCTATAGAACTGACTGGTAGGCAGACAGGCTGAGTAACCTATAGAACTGACTGGTAGGCAGACAGGCTGAGTTGTAACCTATAGAACTGACTGGTAGGCAGACAGGCTGAGTTATAACCTATAGAACTGACTGGTAGGCAGACAGGCTGAGTAACCTATAGAACTGACTGGTAGGCAGACAGGCTGAGTTGTAACCTATAGAACTGACTGGTAGGCAGACAGGCTGAGTTGTAACCTATAGAACTGACTGGTAGGCAGACAGGCTGAGTTGTAACCTATAGAACTGACTGGTAGGCAGACAGGCTGAGTAACCTATAGAACTGACTGGTAGGCAGACAGGCTGAGTAACCTATAGAACTGACTGGTAGGCAGACAGGCTGAGTAACCTATAGAACTGACTGGTAGGCAGACAGGCTGAGTAACCTATAGAACTGACTGGTAGGCAGACAGGCTGAGTAACCTATAGAACTGACTGGTAGGCAGACAGGCTGAGTTGTAACCTATAGAACTGACTGGTAGGCAGACAGGCTGAGTAACCTATAGAACTGACTGGTAGGCAGACAGGCTGAGTTATAACCTATAGAACTGACTGGTAGGCAGACAGGCTGAGTTGTAACCTATAGAACTGACTGGTAGGCAGACAGGCTGAGTTGTAACCTATAGAACTGACTGGTAGGCAGACAGGCTGAGTAACCTATAGAACTGACTGGTAGGCAGACAGGCTGAGTTATAACCTATAGAACTGACTGGTAGGCAGACAGGCTGAGTAACCTATAGAACTGACTGGTAGGCAGACAGGCTGAGTTGTAACCTATAGAACTGACTGGTAGGCAGACAGGCTGAGTTGTAACCTATAGAACTGACTGGTAGGCAGACAGGCTGAGTAACCTATAGAACTGACTGGTAGGCAGACAGGCTGAGTTGTAACCTATAGAACTGACTGGTAGGCAGACAGGCTGAGTAACCTATAGAACTGACTGGTAGGCAGACAGGCTGAGTTGTAACCTATAGAACTGACTGGTAGGCAGACAGGCTGAGTAACCTATAGAACTGACTGGTAGGCAGACAGGCTGAGTTGTAACCTATAGAACTGACTGGTAGGCAGACAGGCTGAGTAACCTATAGAACTGACTGGTAGGCAGACAGGCTGAGTTGTAACCTATAGAACTGACTGGTAGGCAGACAGGCTGAGTTATAACCTATAGAACTGACTGGTAGGCAGACAGGCTGAGTAACCTATAGAACTGACTGGTAGGCAGACAGGCTGAGTTGTAACCTATAGAACTGACTGGTAGGCAGACAGGCTGAGTTGTAACCTATAGAACTGACTGGTAGGCAGACAGGCTGAGTTGTAACCTATAGAACTGACTGGTAGGCAGACAGGCTGAGTAACCTATAGAACTGACTGGTAGGCAGACAGGCTGAGTAACCTATAGAACTGACTGGTAGGCAGACAGGCTGAGTAACCTATAGAACTGACTGGTAGGCAGACAGGCTGAGTAACCTATAGAACTGACTGGTAGGCAGACAGGCTGAGTAACCTATAGAACTGACTGGTAGGCAGACAGGCTGAGTTGTAACCTATAGAACTGACTGGTAGGCAGACAGGCTGAGTTGTAACCTATAGAACTGACTGGTAGGCAGACAGGCTGAGTTGTAACCTATAGAACTGACTGGTAGGCAGACAGGCTGAGTTGTAACCTATAGAACTGACTGGTAGGCAGACAGGCTGAGTAACCTATAGAACTGACTGGTAGGCAGACAGGCTGAGTAACCTATAGAACTGACTGGTAGGCAGACAGGCTGAGTTGTAACCTATAGAACTGACTGGTAGGCAGACAGGCTGAGTTATAACCTATAGAACTGACTGGTAGGCAGACAGGCTGAGTTATAACCTATAGAACTGACTGGTAGGCAGACAGGCTGAGTTGTAACCTATGGATCGTAACGTTAAACTATACAGCTGCACAACCTTCCTTAACTGTAAAACTATACTGGACAAGCTGTTCTGCTACATACTGTAAAACTATACCGGACAAGCTGTTCTGCTACATACTGTAAAACTATACCGGACAAGCTGTTCTGCTACATACTGTAAAACTATACTGGACAAGCTGTTCTGCTACATACTGTAAAACTATACTGGACAAGCTGTTCTGCTACATACTGTAAAACTATACTGGACAAGCTGTTCTGCTACATACTGTAAAACTCTACCGGACAAGCTGTTCTGCTACATACTGTAAAACTATACTGGACAAGCTGTTCTGCTACATACTGTAAAACTATACTGGACAAGCTGTTCTGCTACATACTGTAAAACTATACCGGACAAGCTGTTCTGCTACATACTGTAAAACTATACCGGACAAGCTGTTCTGCTACATACTGTAAAACTATACCGGACAAGCTGTTCTGCTACATACTGTAAAACTATACTGGACAAGCTGTTCTGCTACATACTGTAAAACTATACTGGACAAGCTGTTCTGCTACATACTGTAAAACTATACTGGACAAGCTGTTCTGCTACATACTGTAAAACTATACTGGACAAGCTGTTCTGCTACATACTGTAAAACTATACTGGACAAGCTGTTCTGCTACATACTGTAAAACTATACCGGACAAGCTGTTCTGCTACATACTGTAAAACTATACCGGACAAGCTGTTCTGCTACATACTGTAAAACTATACTGGACAAGCTGTTCTGCTACATACTGTAAAACTATACCGGACAAGCTGTTCTGCTACATACTGTAAAACTATACCGGACAAGCTGTTCTGCTACATACTGTAAAACTATACCGGACAAGCTGTTCTGCTACATACTGTAAAACTATACTGGACAAGCTGTTCTGCTACATACTGTAAAACTATACTGGACAAGCTGTTCTGCTACATACTGTAAAACTATACTGGACAAGCTGTTCTGCTACATACTGTAAAACTATACCGGACAAGCTGTTCTGCTACATACTGTAAAACTATACCGGACAAGCTGTTCTGCTACATACTGTAAAACTATACTGGACAAGCTGTTCTGCTACATACTGTAAAACTATACCGGACAAGCTGTTCTGCTACATACTGTAAAACTATACCGGACAAGCTGTTCTGCTACATACTGTAAAACTATACCGGACAAGCTGTTCTGCTACATACTGTAAAACTATACTGGACAAGCTGTTCTGCTACATACTGTAAAACTATACTGGACAAGCTGTTCTGCTACATACTGTAAAACTATACTGGACAAGCTGTTCTGCTACATACTGTAAAACTATACCGGACAAGCTGTTCTGCTACATACTGTAAAACTATACCGGACAAGCTGTTCTGCTACATACTGTAAAACTATACCGGACAAGCTGTTCTGCTACATACTGTAAAACTATACCGGACAAGCTGTTCTGCTACATACTGTAAAACTATACCGGACAAGCTGTTCTGCTACATACTGTAAAACTATACCGGACAAGCTGTTCTGCTACATACTGTAAAACTATACTGGACAAGCTGTTCTGCTACATACTGTAAAACTATACCGGACAAGCTGTTCTGCTACATACTGTAAAACTATACCGGACAAGCTGTTCTGCTACATACTGTAAAACTATACTGGACAAGCTGTTCTGCTACATACTGTAAAACTATACCGGACAAGCTGTTCTGCTACATACTGTAACACTATACTGGACAAGCTGTTCTGCTACATACTGTAAAACTATACTGGACAAGCTGTTCTGCTACATACTGTAAAACTATACTGGACAAGCTGTTCTGCTACATACTGTAAAACTATACTGGACAAGCTGTTCTGCTACATACTGTAAAACTATACCGGACAAGCTGTTCTGCTACATACTGTAAAACTATACCGGACAAGCTGTTCTGCTACATACTGTAAAACTATACCGGACAAGCTGTTCTGCTACATACTGTAAAACTATACCGGACAAGCTGTTCTGCTACATACTGTAAAACTATACTGGACAAGCTGTTCTGCTACATACTGTAAAACTATACTGGACAAGCTGTTCTGCTACATACTGTAAAACTATACTGGACAAGCTGTTCTGCTACATACTGTAAAACTATACTGGACAAGCTGTTCTGCTACATACTGTAAAACTATACTGGACAAGCTGTTCTGCTACATACTGTAAAACTATACTGGACAAGCTGTTCTGCTACATACTGTAAAACCATACTGGACAAGCTGTTCTGCTACATACTGTAAAACTATACTGGACAAGCTGTTCTGCTACATACTGTAAAACTATACCGGACAAGCTGTTCTGCTACATACTGTAAAACTATACCGGACAAGCTGTTCTGCTACATACTGTAAAACTATACCGGACAAGCTGTTCTGCTACATACTGTAAAACTATACCGGACAAGCTGTTCTGCTACATACTGTAAAACTATACCGGACAAGCTGTTCTGCTACATACTGTAAAACTATACCGGACAAGCTGTTCTGCTACATACTGTAAAACTATACCGGACAAGCTGTTCTGCTACATACTGTAAAACTATACTGGACAAGCTGTTCTGCTACATACTGTAAAACTATACCGGACAAGCTGTTCTGCTACATACTGTAAAACTATACCGGACAAGCTGTTCTGCTACATACTGTAAAACTATACTGGACAAGCTGTTCTGCTACATACTGTAAAACTATACCGGACAAGCTGTTCTGCTACATACTGTAAAACTATACTGGACAAGCTGTTCTGCTACATACTGTAAAACTATACTGGACAAGCTGTTCTGCTACATACTGTAAAACTATACTGGACAAGCTGTTCTGCTACATACTGTAAAACTATACTGGACAAGCTGTTCTGCTACATACTGTAAAACTATACCGGACAAGCTGTTCTGCTACATACTGTAAAACTATACCGGACAAGCTGTTCTGCTACATACTGTAAAACTATACCGGACAAGCTGTTCTGCTACATACTGTAAAACTATACCGGACAAGCTGTTCTGCTACATACTGTAAAACTATACCGGACAAGCTGTTCTGCTACATACTGTAAAACTATACTGGACAAGCTGTTCTGCTACATACTGTAAAACTATACTGGACAAGCTGTTCTGCTACATACTGTAAAACTATACTGGACAAGCTGTTCTGCTACATACTGTAAAACTATACTGGACAAGCTGTTCTGCTACATACTGTAAAACTATACCGGACAAGCTGTTCTGCTACATACTGTAAAACTATACCGGACAAGCTGTTCTGCTACATACTGTAAAACTATACCGGACAAGCTGTTCTGCTACATACTGTAAAACTATACTGGACAAGCTGTTCTGCTACATACTGTAAAACTATACTGGACAAGCTGTTCTGCTACATACTGTAAAACTATACCGGACAAGCTGTTCTGCTACATACTGTAAAACTATACTGGACAAGCTGTTCTGCTACATACTGTAAAACTATACCGGACAAGCTGTTCTGCTACATACTGTAAAACTATACCGGACAAGCTGTTCTGCTACATACTGTAAAACTATACCGGACAAGCTGTTCTGCTACATACTGTAAAACTATACTGGACAAGCTGTTCTGCTACATACTGTAAAACTATACCGGACAAGCTGTTCTGCTACATACTGTAAAACTATACTGGACAAGCTGTTCTGCTACATACTGTAAAACTATACCGGACAAGCTGTTCTGCTACATACTGTAAAACTATACCGGACAAGCTGTTCTGCTACATACTGTAAAACTATACTGGACAAGCTGTTCTGCTACATACTGTAAAACTATACTGGACAAGCTGTTCTGCTACATACTGTAAAACTATACTGGACAAGCTGTTCTGCTACATACTGTAAAACTATACTGGACAAGCTGTTCTGCTACATACTGTAAAACTATACCGGACAAGCTGTTCTGCTACATACTGTAAAACTATACCGGACAAGCTGTTCTGCTACATACTGTAAAACTATACCGGACAAGCTGTTCTGCTACATACTGTAAAACTATACTGGACAAGCTGTTCTGCTACATACTGTAAAACTATACTGGACAAGCTGTTCTGCTACATACTGTAAAACTATACCGGACAAGCTGTTCTGCTACATACTGTAAAACTATACTGGACAAGCTGTTCTGCTACATACTGTAAAACTATACCGGACAAGCTGTTCTGCTACATACTGTAAAACTATACCGGACAAGCTGTTCTGCTACATACTGTAAAACTATACCGGACAAGCTGTTCTGCTACATACTGTAAAACTATACCGGACAAGCTGTTCTGCTACATACTGTAAAACTATACCGGACAAGCTGTTCTGCTACATACTGTAAAACTATACTGGACAAGCTGTTCTGCTACATACTGTAAAACTATACCGGACAAGCTGTTCTGCTACATACTGTAAAACTATACCGGACAAGCTGTTCTGCTACATACTGTAAAACTATACTGGACAAGCTGTTCTGCTACATACAGTGCCTTGCAAAAGTATTCATCCCCCTTGGCGTTTTTCCTATTTTGTTGCATTACAACCTGTAATTTAAATTGATTTTTATTTGGATTTCATGGAATGGACACAAAATAGTCCAAATGGGTGAAGTGAAATGAAAAAAATAACTTGTTTCAAAAAATAAATAGCGGAAAAGTGTTGCGTGCATATGTATTCACCCCCTTTGCTATGAAGCCCCTAAATAAGATCTGGTACAACCAATTACCTTCAGAAGTCACATAATTAGTTAGATTGCACACAGGTGGACTTTATTTAAGTGTCACATGATCTCAGTATATATACACCTGTTCTGAAAGGCCCCAGAGTCTGCAACACCACTAAGCAAGGGGCACCACCAAGCAAGTGGCACCATGAAGACCAACGAGCTCTCCAAACAGGTCAGGGACAAAGTTGTGGAGAAGTACAGATCAGGGTTGGGTTATAAAAAAATATCCGAAACTTTAAACATCCCAAGGAACACCATTCAATCTCCACAGCGGAGATTGGAGTATCTGTCCATAGGACCACTTTAAGCCGTACACTCCACAGAGCTGGGCTTTACGGAAGAGTGCCAGAAAAAAAGCCATTGCTTAAAGAAAAAAATAAGCAAACACGTTTGGTGTTCACCAAAAGGCATGTGGGAGACTCCCTAAACAAATGGAAGAAGGTACTCTGGTCAGATGAGACTAAAATTGTGCTTTTTGGCCATCAAGGAAAACGCTATGTCTGGCGCAAACCCAACACCTCTCAACACCCCGAGAACACCATCCCCACAGTGAAGCATGGTGGTGGCAGCATCATGCTGTGGGGATGTTTTTCATCGGCAGGGACTGGGAAACTGGTCAGAATTGAAGGAATGATAGATGGCGCTAAATACAGGGAAATTCTTGAGGGAAACCTGTTTCAGTCTTCCAGAGATTTGAGACTGGGACGGAGGCTCACCTACCAGCAGGACAATGACCCTAAGCATACTACTAAAGCAACACTTGAGTGGTTTAAATGTCTTGGAATGGCCTAGTCAAAGCCCAGACCTCAATCCAATTGAGAATTTGTGGTATGACTTAAAGATTGCTGTACACCAGCGGAACCCATCCAACTTGAAGGAGCTGGAGCAGTTTTGCCTTGAAGAATGGGCAAAAATCCCAGTGGCTAGATGTGCCAAGCGTATAGAGACATACCCCAAGAGACTTGCAGCTGTAATTGCTGCAAAAGGTGGCTCTACAAAGTATTGGGGGGGGGGGGGGGGGGGGGTGAATAGTGGTGAATAGTTATGCTCAAGTTTTCTGTTTTTTTTGTCTTCTTTGTTGTTGTTGTTGTATTTTTTTTTTTTTTTGGGGGGGGGGGGGGATAGATCAGCTTAATATTGCAGATAGATTGTAACTTCCATCAATGTAATTGTCTGCATCCCTTCCAATCCCCCATGTTTTATATATATATATATATATATATATATATATATATATACACATACATACATACATACATACACACATACATACACAGTGGGCAAACGTACAAAATCAGCAGGGGATCCAATACTTTTTTCCTTCACTGTACATACATACATACACCTTTAAAAAATATATATATATTCCCTTTTATTACTTTCCAACCCCGCCACCCTTTCCCCACTTGAAGTAAACTAGTGAACAACAACACCTAGGCCTCTACTTCCAGCCCATACCCACTGTCTACACACAGTCAATTTTACAGTAATTACATTTTGTTTGTTCTTTCTCCTGAATTTCTTTTACTCTCAACCTCTCCGATCATTTTCATGATGTCCATCCGGTTTGCTTCTATATGCCATATCTTTCTAACTGTGCTCCTTCACAAAAGCTCCCAACCTACAACCTATACACTTATTATGGACACAGCGTGTCTACATTATTAGTTATCTTGTTATTGTTTGTTGTTAGTTGTTATTAGTCCCATCCTTCAACTCTATTCAACACCTCCCATCTATCTCTTAACACCATCCATATTGGATTTCTATTTGCCATATATATTTCAACTGTACTGTGATGTCTTACAAAAGTTCTGAACCTTTCTATTCTCATTGTTTCTACAGATTGTGAATTTAAAATAAACATTTTTGCTAATAGTATTATTATGTTATTGATCGATTGACTATGACTTTTCAGATCACCCAGTAATGCTATCTGCAAGGTTAGCTCCAGGTAAATATTGCAATCCTTTAGCCATTCCTGGACCTGTGTCCAAAAACAAGCTACAAATGGACAGTACCAAAACAAATGATCTAATGAGTCTGTCTTTTCGCAGCAAAATCTGCAGAGCTGGGAAGATTGTATCCCCCATATAAATAACATTCTATTGGTAGCAAGAAATTGAAAGATTCTAAGTTTTGAATCCGGTGTCGTTTTGCGTATCAGTTCATGAACACTATGCCATGGGATCGGTACGTCAAAAATCTCTTCCCAACTATTTTGCAATCTATATGGGACGGCTGTCAATCCTTTGGTCCTTAAATGAAACTGATATACTTTTTTATTTATCACAGTTTTCCTTAACAAATTATGTTCTTTAATGCGGCCGACAGACAAGTTCCTTACTTTCTCCCCCTTCCACTTTCCTCTTCCATTTTTGCAGTAAGGCTGCAATTATTTGGTTGTAATTTTGGGTAGAGCAGACATTTCCATATGTTTTTGTTAGCTGCATGTGCGACATAACTCCACCAGTCCTACCGATGATATCAGTTACAAAGATTATACCTTTTTTAAACATTTTGTCAAAAAAAAAAGTTTTTTTGTCAATTTAGTTTATTTGAGTTTAACCACAATATTTGTTGCATTATTTGTTCTGTCGTTTCTGGAGGATTAAATTGAAATTGCAACCAACTTTCTATGGCTTGTTTTAGAATGTCACGTTCGTTTACAGACGGGTCGAACCAAGGCACAGCGTGATATGCATACATGTTTATTTGAAACGAATAAACAACGACAAAACAACAAACTAAACGAAACGTGAAGTCCAAGGTACACAAACAACATACCTCGCACGGAACAAGATCCCACAACCCACTAGTGCCAATAGGCTGCCTAAGTATGGTCCCCAATCAGAGACAACGAGCGACAGCTGCCTCTGATTGGGAACCACCCCGGCCAACATAGATCTACACATACTAGATCATTCACGTAGATATACACAACATAGAATATTCACACCCTGACTCAACAAATAAGAGTCCCCTGAGTCAGGGCGTGACAGTACCCCCCCCCCCCCCCCCCCAAAGGTGCGGACTCTGACCGCACAACCTTTACTTAACAGGGTAGGGGCCGGGTGGGCATTCCGCCTCGGAGGCGGATCCGGCTCCGGGCGTGACAACCACCTATTCTCCGCCTCCCTGTTCCACCCCTGGTCTGTTCTGGACCTCGGCGCGCTGCTTCCCCTCTCCTTCCTCCCACTATACTCCAAGCCCTGTCTGGACCCTGGTGTGGGAGACCCCGAACCTGGAGAGGGGCTGACGTCTGGATCTGGACTGGACCCCGGTGGAGCGGACTGCTCTGGCTCCGGAGTGGAGCCGCTGACCGGAGCTGGATCAGGCACCGGTGGAGCGGACTGCTCTGGCTCCGGACTGGAGCTGCTGACTGGTGCCGGACCAGGCACTGGTGGAACGGGCATGGGCCGTGCCGGACTGGACACACGCACCACAGGTCTGGTGCGAGGAGCAGGCACGGGCCGGACCGGACTGGCGACGCGCACCACTGGCTTGGTGCGAGGAGCAGGAACAGGCCGGGCCGGGCTGGCGACGCGCACCACTGGCTTGGCGCGAGGAGCAGGAACAGGCCAGGCTGGGCTGGTTTGGTGCGGGGAGCAGGTACGGGCCGTACCGGACTGTGGAGGCGGACTGGAGGTCTGAAGCGGAGAGCTGGCACAACCCGTCCTGGCTGGATGCCTACTTCAGCACAGTATGTGTGAGGCACCAGCACAGGACGCACTGGGCTGTGCACGCGCACTGGCGATACAGTTCGTAGAACCGGCGCAGGATAAGCGGGACCGAGGAGGCGTACTGGAGACCAGGAGCGTTGAGCCGGCACACCCTGTCCTGGCTGGATGCCCATCTTCGCACGACACGTGCGTGGTGCTAGCACAGGACGTACAGGACTGTGCCGGCACACTGGCGACACAGTACGTAGCGCCGCATAACACGGAGCCTGCCCAGTCACACGCTTCCTCGCGTGAGTACGGGGAGTTGGCTCTGCTCTAACACTAGGCTCCGCCAACCACCCTTTTAGCCCCCCCAACATTTTTTATTGGGGCTGTCTCTCAGGCTTCTTCCTCGACCGGCTTCCTCTGTGTTGCCGTTGCTTCTCTCCTGCCTGGGAATCTACCTTCGCCCAGGGACCTTTCCCTGCAAATATCTCCTCCCAAAACCAAATCTTCCCCACCAGTGTCCAGGGTGTTTGCTCCTGGTTGGTCTTCGTTTGGACCAATACATACTAGATAGAAAACATAGAACTACACAACATAGAATATACACACCCTGACTCAACAAATAAGCGTCCCCTGAGTCAGGGCGTGACATAGAAATAGTGATATCTGGGAGATGATTTCCTTTTCAAATAACTGAAAGTGAGAGGTTGTAATCTGAATAAAGGGAAAAAGGCCATTCTTGAACATTGGGTGAGACAATCTTACTAATTTGCTAGAGAACCAGTTCGGATTTAAGTATAACTTTTTTATGACAGAAGCTTTTAGTGATAGGTCTAATGCTTTAGTATTTAATAATTTCTGTCCTCCGAATTCATATTCATTATATAAATAGGCCCGTTTAATTTTGTCATGCTTGCCGTTCCAAATCAAATGGAATATTTTTTTCTCATATAATTTAAAAAACTGTTCGCTAGGCGTAGGCAAGACCATAAGCAAATAGGTAAACTGGGATAATACTAAAGAGTTAATAGACAGGTATTTACCTTTCCCTGGTAACAAGATCTTATCTATTTTTGCTAACTTTCTATTAAAATGTATTGGAGTGAGATCATTTATTTCCTTTGGGATATGTATTCCGAGTATATCCACATCACCATCAGACCATTTTATTGGTAAACTACATGGTAATGTAAAAATTGTATTTTTTATTGATCCAATACGTAATATAGTACATTTGTCAAAATGTGGTTGTAATCCAGAGAGGTTAGAAAATGTATCTAGATCCTCTATGAGGCTGTGGAGTGATTCTAGTTGTGGATTTAAAAGAAAACATGAATCATCAGCGTACAATGACACCTTTGTTTTTAAGCCCTGGATTTCTAATTCCCTGATATTATTATTGGATCTGATTTTAAAAGCTAACATCTCGATGGCCACAATAAATAGATATGCCGATAGTGGACAACCTTGTTTCATTCCTCTTGACAGTTTAAAACTTTCGGAGAAATAGCCATTATTTACTATTTTACACCTAGGGTTACTATACATGATTTTGACCCATTTTATAAGAGATTCACCAAAATTGAAATGCTCCAGGCATTTATATATAAACCCCAGTCGTACTTTATCAAATGCCTTTTCGAAGTCTGCTTTGTTGTTTGTTTCACAATGAAAAAATAATTTTGCATCTTCAAAGTGGTAGGCATGTTGTATAAATCAAATGATACAAACCCTCCCCAAAATCCATGTTTTTAAGGCAACAAAATAGGAAAAATGCCAAGTGGGTCAATACATTTTTACATTTACATTTTAGTCATTTAGCAGACGCTCTTATCCAGAGCGACTTACATGAGCAATTAGGGTTAAGTGCCTTGCTCAAGGGCACATCGACAGATTTTTCACTTAGTCGGCTCGGGGATTAGAACCGGCGACCTTTCGGTTACTGGCACAACGCTCTTAACCACTAAGCTACCTGCCGCTACCTACCACTAAAATACCTTCGCAGGCCACTGTAGTGTAAAACAATACCTGGCAAGCTGAGTGTTGAGCTTCACATTCTGTGTGTAGACTAAACTGTTTTAAGTCAGTAAGCAGGTGACTGATTTCAGTTTAGATCAGGTCTCACAACTCAAGACTTTCACTCTCCCTGTCTCTCCCTCCACCGATGTCTGTCACTGTCACTGTGTGTATGATGTCACTCACCACTGTCTGTGTAAAGGCCCCTAGTCAGCCCACTGTATTCTGTATAGGGTGTGGTAAAGGGTGTGCATTGTGGGGATAGGCATATACCGTTTTATGCCAGAGGGCAAACCGCTTGTAGAGATAATGTCTCGAATCCAAAGCTAAATTTTGCGAAGTTCAGGGGTTAAATGAGTGGGACTCAAATCTTCAACCCCACAGTATGGGTATCTGTCCCACACCAAAGTTCTACATGTTCACATATTTTCCGTTGGTGCCGAAAGATTCACAAGGACTAAGAAAGTGATGTAGCAACTTGAGAGTAAAGCTAATATCTTCCCCGTTACTGTACAGCCTGTGTGTAGGTTTCCCTCCTGCAGAGCTGGGTTAGTGTTATCGAAGAGTAACACAGTATCTGTCCTGCTACTGTGCTGGTCAGCTGATTTGGTGTCGGTTTCTCTGTCCTGCTACTGTGCATGTGGTCAGTTATATTTGGTGTCAGTTTCTCTTTCAACACCATGTGGAACATTTCAACAGCCCTCTGCTCTGCAAGGCAACCACCTTCTAATTTAGGAAAACTCAAATCTCTGACGCTCACATTATCTCTCCCCCTGCAGTACCATAATAAGCCCTCCAAAATGCACTTATCTACAATGTTGATGTTTAATTGAAGTCATGTACACACACATACATAGACACACACCTGTGTGCACACTCACACACATGCGATCAATAAATAATTGCATGTGGATAAAAGTCCATTCATTGAAGTCCTGTCCAGACTAATCAATTTAGCTGGATTGAATGGAATGAGGGGCGGCAGGTAGCTTAGTGGTTAAGAGCGTTGTGCCAGTAACCGAAAGGTCGCTGGTTCTAATCCCCGAGCCGACTAGGTGAAAAATCTGTCGATGTGCCCTTGAGCAAGGCACTTAACCCTAATTGCTCCTGTAAGTCGCTCTGGATAAGAGCATCTGCTAAATGACTAAAATGTAAATTAATGCTGCCCCAAGACACCGATCTTAGGTCAGTTCAGGTTATGAATGGGGTCAGCTGAACTGATCCTAGGTTTGTGGGGCTAAGGGCAACTTGCTTCTACCCCATAGAATGGAAATGAGCACACATGCGTAGAATAGGCTGACCAGAGGCTCGTTCACGATTGGCTGAACTAAAGGAAGATAACGTGATCTGATTGGTGCTCCGGAAAATAATCTCCTAAATATAATTGAACCTGAGACAAATATTAATTACATTATAAGAGAATATATTTTACATTCTATATGCAAGTATACAGTATATGCTTAACACTGTCTTCCTCGGTCACAACTCTTGTGTCCTCTGTCTCACAAATACACATCACTGGCCTCTTGACAACACCAGCTGCACCACTAAAAGCTAGCAAATGGATGGCGCTGGTTGTGGTATTTCAAGCTGAGGAGTTACATGTAGTTAATTAACTAATTCAACTCAGTTATACAAATCCATATCATGTTGAGTTGTTTAATTTATGTGTCTCTTTGCAATCTGTAATACATGGGACTGTTTTGTTATGAGTTATGATCCATTTCGACCACCATAAATACAGCTGACCTTCAAAGACAATGGAGTTGGATAGTTAGTTACGTGACCCAATAGCTGCATGGATGCCTTGTGTCTTCTCTGGAACTCTGAAAGCTGTGTAGAACTGTAAACCATTCTCTGAGAGGCTGTGTAGAACTGCAACGCATTCTCTGGGACTCTTAAGGGGCTGTGTAGAACTGTAAAGCATTCTATGGAACCCTGAGGGGCTGTGTAGAACTGTAAAGCATTCTATGGAACTCTGAGGGGCTGTGTAGAACTGTAAAGCATTCTATGGAACCCTGAGGGGCTGTGTAGAACTGTAAAGCATTCTATGGAACTCTGAGGGGCTGTGTAGAACTGTAAAGCATTCTATGGAACTCTGAGGGGCTGTGTAGAACTGTAAAGCATTCTATGGAACTCTGAGGGGCTGTGTAGAACTGTAAAGCATTCTATGGAACCCTGAGGGGCTGTGTAGAACTGTAAAGCATTCTATCGAACCCTGAGGGGCTGTGTAGAACTGTAAAGCATTCTATGGAACTCTGAGGGGCTGTGTAGAACTGTAAAGCATTCTATGGAACCCTGAGGGGCTGTGTAGAACTGTAAAGCATTCTATGGAACTCTGAGGGGCTGTGTAGAACTGTAAAGCATTCTATGGAACTCTGAGGGGCTGTGTAGAACTGTAAAGCATTCTATGGAACTCTGAGGGGCTGTGTAGAACTGTAAAGCATTCTATGGAACTCTGAGGGGCTGTGTAGAACTGTAAAGCATTCTATGGAACCCTGAGGGGCTGTGTAGAACTGTAAAGCATTCTATGGAACCCTGAGGGGCTGTGTAGAACTGTAAAGCATTCTATGGAACCCTGAGGGGCTGTGTAGAACTGTAAAGCATTCTATGGAACTCTGAGGGGCTGTGTAGTACTGTAAAGCATTCTATGGAACTCTGAGGGGCTGTGTAGAACTGTAAAGCATTCTATGGAACTCTGAGGGGCTGTGTAGAACTGTAAAGCATTCTATGGAACCCTGAGGGGCTGTGTAGAACTGTAAAGCATTCTATGGAACTCTGAGGGGCTGTGTAGAACTGTAAAGCATTCTATGGACTCTGAGGGGTTGTGTAGAACTGTAAAGCATTCTATGGAACTCTGAGGGGCTGTGTAGAACTGTAAAGCATTCTATGGAACTCTGAGGGGCTGTGTAGAACTGTAAAGCATTCTATGGAACTCTGAGGGGCTGTGTAGAACTGTAAAGCATTCTATGGAACTCTGAGGGGCTGTGTAGAACTGCAACGCATTCTCTGGGACTCTTAAGGGGCTGTGTAGAACTGTAAAGCATTCTATGGAACTCTGAGGGGCTGTGTAGAACTGTAAAGCATTCTATGGAACTCTGAGGGGCTGTGTAGAACTGTAAAGCATTCTATGGAACTCTGAGGGGCTGTGTAGAACTGTAAAGCATTCTATGGAACTCTGAGGGGCTGTGTAGAACTGTAAAGCATTCTATGGAACCCTGAGGGGCTGTGTAGAACTGTAAAGCATTCTATGGAACCCTGAGGGGCTGTGTAGAACTGTAAAGCATTCTATGGAACCCTGAGGGGCTGTGTAGAACTGTAAAGCATTCTATGGAACTCTGAGGGGCTGTGTAGAACTGTAAAGCATTCAATGGAACCCTGAGGGGCTGTGTAGAACTGTAAAGCATTCTATGGAACTCTGAGGGGCTGTGTAGTACTGTAAAGCATTCTATGGAACCCTGAGGGGCTGTGTAGTACTGTAAAGCATTCTATGGAACTCTGAGGGGCTGTGTAGAACTGTAAAGCATTCTATGGAACCCTGAGGGGCTGTGTAGAACTGTAAACCATTCTATGGAACTCTGAGGGGCTGTGTAGAACTGTAAAGCATTCTATGGAACTCTGAGGGGCTGTGTAGTACTGTAAAGCATTCTCTGGAACTCTGAGGGGCTGTGTAGAACTGTAAACCATTCTATGGAACTCTGAGGGGCTGTGTAGAACTGTAAAGCATTCTATGGAACCCTGAGGGGCTGTGTAGAACTGTAAAACATTCTATGGAACTCTGAGGGGCTGTGTAGAACTGTAAAGCATTCTATGGAACTCTGAGGGGCTGTGTAGAACTGTAAAGCATTCTATGGAACTCTGAGGGGCTGTGTAGAACTGTAAACCATTCTATGGAACCCTGAGGGGCTGTGTAGAACTGTAAACCATTCTATGGAACCCTGAGGGGCTGTGTAGAACTGTAAAGCATTCTATGGAACTCTGAGGGGCTGTGTAGAACTGTAAAACATTCTATGGAACTCTGAGGGGCTGTGTAGAACTGTAAAGCATTCTATGGAACCCTGAGGGGCTGTGTAGAACTGTAAAGCATTCTATGGAACTCTGAGGGGCTGTGTAGAACTGTAAAGCATTCTATGGAACCCTGAGGGGCTGTGTAGAACTGTAAAGCATTCTATGGAACCCTGAGTGGCTTTGTAGAACTGTAAAGCATTCTATGGAACCCTGAGTTGTGTAGAACTGTAAAGCATTCTATGGAACTCTGAGGGGCTGTGTAGAACTGTAAAGCATTCTATGGAACTCTGAGGGGCTGTGTAGAACTGTAAAGCATTCTATGGAACCCTGAGGGGCTGTGTAGAACTGTAAAGCATTCTATGGAACTCTGAGGGGCTGTGTAGAACTGTAAAGCATTCTATGGAACCCTGAGGGGCTGTGTAGAACTGTAAAGCATTCTATGGAACTCTGAGGGGCTGTGTAGTACTGTAAAGCATTATATGGAACCCTGAGGGGCTGTGTAGAACTGTAAAGCATTCTCTGGGACTCTGAGGGGCTGTGTAGTACTGTTAAGCATTCTATGGAACTCTGAGGGGCTGCGTAGAACTGTAAAGCATTCTATGGAACCCTGAGGGGCTGTGTAGAACTGTAAAGCATTCTATGGAACTCTGAGGGGCTGTGTAGAACTGTAAAGCATTCTCTGGGACTCTAAGGGGCTGTGTAGAACTGTAAAGCATTCTATGGAACTCTGAGGGGCTGTGTAGAACTGTAAAGCATTCTATGGAACTCTGAGGGGCTGTGTAGAACTGTAAAGCATTCTATGGAACTCTGAGGGGCTGTGTAGAACTGTAAAGCATTCTATGGAACTCTGAGGGGCTGTGTAGAACTGTAAAGCATTCTATGGAACCCTGAGGGGCTGTGTAGAACTGTAAAGCATTCTATGGAACTCTGAGGGGCTGTGTAGAACTGTAAAGCATTCTATGGAACCCTGAGGGGCTGTGTAGAACTGTAAAGCATTCTATGGAACTCTGAGGGGCTGTGTAGTACTGTAAAGCATTATATGGAACCCTGAGGGGCTGTGTAGAACTGTAAAGCATTCTCTGGGACTCTGAGGGGCTGTGTAGTACTGTTAAGCATTCTATGGAACTCTGAGGGGCTGCGTAGAACTGTAAAGCATTCTATGGAACCCTGAGGGGCTGTGTAGAACTGTAAAGCATTCTATGGAACTCTGAGGGGCTGTGTAGAACTGTAAAGCATTCTCTGGGACTCTAAGGGGCTGTGTAGAACTGTAAAGCATTCTATGGAACTCTGAGGGGCTGTGTAGAACTGTAAAGCATTCTATGGAACTCTGAGGGGCTGTGTAGAACTGTAAAGCATTCTATGGAACTCTGAGGGGCTGTGTAGAACTGTAAAGCATTCTATGGAACTCTGAGGGGCTGTGTAGAACTGTAAAGCATTCTATGGAACCCTGAGGGGCTGTGTAGAACTGTAAAGCATTCTATGGAACTCTGAGGGGCTGTGTAGAACTGTAAAGCATTCTATGGAACCCTGAGGGGCTGTGTAGAACTGTAAAGCATTCTATGGAACTCTGAGGGGCTGTGTAGTACTGTAAAGCATTATATGGAACCCTGAGGGGCTGTGTAGAACTGTAAAGCATTCTATGGAACTCTGAGGTGCCAAAATAGCCAGTGTGAAACGGGGTCAAGAACAAGGCATAGAATATTTCACTGTCCAATAACAAAAGCTGCACTTTCACTTAATTGACGTACCCACGTGACGCCTGCTACACTTGTTCAGGCTACCCCAGAGACCAAAACATTGTCTGAGATTATCTCACAGAATATAAGAAGCTAACAGACTTTCTCACTAGAAGGAGCCGTTGCTATGGTTACTCACACGCAGAGCAGGGACGGACAGAGCTAACTAACAGGGGATTTAGTTTAACACTGCAGATAGACTGTAGCTTCCATCAATGTAATTGTCTAGATCATTTCCAATCCCCCATAAATGTTTTGGTAAATATATATGTATATATACATACAGTGCCTTCGGAAAGTCTTCAGACCCCTTGAGTTTACAGCCTTATTCTACAATTGATTAAATTGTTTTCCCCCTCATCAATATACACACAATACCCCATAATGACAAAGCAAAAACACGTTTTTAGACATTTTTGCTAATAAAAACAAACAAACTGAAATATCACATTTACATCAGTATTCAGACCCTTTACTCAGTACCTTTGTTGAAGCACCTTTGCAGCGGTTACATCCTCGAATCTTGGGTATGACGCTACAAGCTTGGCACACCTATATTTGGAGAGTTTCTCACATTCCTCTCTGCAGATCCTCTCAAGCTCTGTCAGGTTGGATGGGGAGCGTCGCTGCACAGCTATTTTCAGGTCTCTCTAGACCATGGCTCTGGCTGGGTCACTCGAGGACATTCAGAGACTTGTCCCGAAGCCAATCCTGCGCTGTCTTGGCTGTGTGCTTTGGGTCATTGTCCTGTAGCAAGGTGAAACGTTGCCCCAGTCTGAGGTCCTGAGCGCTCTGGAGCAGGTTTTCATCAAGGATCTTTCTGTACTTTGCTCCGTTCATCTTTGCCTCAATCCTGACTAGTCTCCCAGTCCCTTCCGCTGAAAAACATCCTCACAGCATGACGCTGCCACCACAATGCTTCACCGTAGGAATATTTACAGGTTTTCTCCAGACGTGACGCTTTAGGCATTCAGGCCAAAGAGTTGAATCTTGGTTTCATCAGACCAGAGAATCTTGTTTCTCATGGTCTGAGTCTTGAGGTGCCTTTTGGCAAACTCCAAGCGGGCTGTCATTTGTCTTTTACTGAGGAGTGGCTTCCGTCTGGCCACTCTACCATAAAGGCCTGATTGGTGGAGTGCTGCAGAGATGGTTGTCTTCTGGAAGGTTCTCCCGTCTCCACAGAGGAACTCTAGAGCTCTGTCAGAGTGACCATCAAGTTCTTGGTCACCTCCCTGACCAAGGCCCTTCTCCCCCGATTGCTCAGTTTGGCCAGGCGGCCAGCTCTAGGAAGAGTCTTGGTGGTTCCAAACTTCTTCCATTTAAGAATGTGTTCTTGGGGACCTTCAATGCTGCAGAAATCTGTTGGTAATGTTCCCCAGATCTGTGCCTCGACTCAATCCTGCCAAACGTTTGGACACACCTACTCATTCAAGGGTTTTTCTTTATTTGTTACTATTTTCTACATTGTAGAATAATAGTGATGACATCAAAACTAGGAAATAACACCATCTCAACCATCTTGATGAGGTAGTCACCTAGAATGCATTTCAATTAACAGGTGTGCCTTCTTAAAAGTTAATTTGTGGATTTGTCTTCTTAATGCGTTTGAGCCGATCAGTTGTGTTGTGACAATGTAAAGGACATTTTACTTCCTGCATCTTGTCTTTGGTGTCTTTAACAATCCTTGGTTCCTGCCTGGATATGAGGGGGGGGGGGGGGGGCGTTATGACCTCCTCCTTTAGACTAGTTGTCAGAACGCCCAGAATATGTTCTTTAAGTTAAGATAGGAGACAGTGCCAGAAACATGCCGGAATCAACCCTATGAACTATGCCTATGTAACGTGTCTGTAACCAGTATACAGTGAGGGAAAAAAGTATTTGATCCCCTGCTGATTTTGTACGTTTGCCCACTGACAAAGACATGATCAGTCTATAATTTTAATGGTAGGTTTATTTGAACAGTGAGAGACAGAATAACAACAAAATAATCCAGAAAAACGCATATACATTTTTTTATCAATTGATTTGCATTTTAATGAGGGAAATAAGTATTTGACCCCTCGGCAAAACATGACTTAGTACTTGGTGGCAAAACCCTTGTTGGCAATCACAGAGGTCAGACGTTTCTTGTAGTTGGCCACCAGGTTTGCACACATCTCAGGAGGGATTTTGTCCAACTCGTCTTTGCAGATCTTCTCCAAGTCATTAAGGTTTTGAGGCTGACGTTTGGCAACTCGAACCTTCAGCTCCCTCCACAGATTTTCTATGGGATTAAGGTCTGGAGACTGACTAGGCCACTCCAGGACCTTAATGTGCTTCTTCTTGAGCCACTCCTTTGTTGCCTTGGCCGTGTGTTTTTGTCACGGTTTCGGCCGAGACTGCCCCTCCTCCTGGTTCGGGCAGGCTTCGGCGTTCGCCGTCCCCGGAGTACTAGCTGCCACCGCTCTATGTTTTGTCATTTGATTGCTTTTGTCTGTCTGTTACACCTGTGTCCATTTGTGTGTTGATTACGTGTCTTATAAGTTCCTTGTTTTGCTCTAGTTTGATTGTGTGTTGTTATGACTGCCACTGTGTCGGAGCTACGTGTTTGCACCCTGTTTGTTTTGTGTTTAGTGTTTACGCGTGTGCGTAATTTTCCCTCGCCTCTGGGTATATTTTGAGGTCGGGTTTTTTCTCGTGAACTTTAGACTATTAAAGTCTGTTGGACTTAACCTCTGTGTCCTGCGCCTGACTCCTCCACCACATCCACATCGGTTCTAGTGACAGTTTTGTGTCATTGTCATGCTGGAATACCCATCCACAACCCATTTTCAATGCCCTGGCTGAGGGAAGGAGGTTCTCACCCAAGATTTGATGGTACATGGCCCCGTCCATCGTCCCTTTGATGCGGTGAAGTTGTCCTGTCCCCTTAGCAGAAAAACACCCCCAAAGCATAATGTTTCCACCTCCATGTTTGACGGTGGGGATGGTGTTCTTGGGGTCATAGGCAGCATTCCTCCTCCTCCAAACACGGCGAGTTGAGTTGATGCCAAAGAGCTCCATTTTGGTCTCATCTGACAACAACACTTTCACCCAGTTCTCCTCTGAATCATTCAGATGTTCATTGGCAAACTTCAGACGGGCCTGTATATGTGCTTTCTTGAGCAGGGGGACCTTGCGGGCGCTGCAGGATTTCAGTCCTTCACTGCGTAGTGTGTTACCAATTGTTTTCTTGGTGACTATGGTCCCAACTGCCTTGAGATCATTGACAAGATCCTCCCGTGTAGTTCTGGGCTGATTCCTCACCGTTCTCATGATCATTGCAACTCCCTCACGTATCTGAAAATACATGATCAATTGATGTTTACTGATCATGAAACGCATGCAGTTACTTGCTGTATAACTCTGATGATAGAGATAAATGTGGAACAATTGGAAATGTGTAGTTCTGACTATGCTCTTCAAGAGGTTGTTGAAAGTTGTATTGTCAATCTTGTTTTGTATTTAACGCCACTTTAAATGTGTACATGACACTGCAACAAAATTTCCCCATGGGGACAATAAAGTAAGTAAGTAAGTAAGGTGATGATAATAAAACCAAATAGTTATAACATTTATTTTATTCAACATTCCCTTGAAAACAGCACGTAGTTGTCAATGGTTTTAGTGGAGCTGGGGGTCCTCCTTGCTCCCCAGCGGCCAAATCGACCGTATTGGGACGTTTTATTGATAACGACCCATACGGCATATGATTACATCCACACTAATAAACCTTTCACATTTTTTCTCACTGTGTCTGTCTCTATTTGCCAATCTGCAAAATAACAGATATATTAAACTGAAGGATTTCGATGGGGATTTTTTTATTTATTATGTCACTTAGATTAATAATATTAACCCCTATCGACCTGGTAATAACCCCTATCGACCTGGTAATAACCCCTATCGACCTGGTAATAACCCCTATCTCCTGGTAATAACCCCTATCGACCTGGTAATAACCCCTATCGACCTGGTAATAACCCCTATCGACCTGGTAATAACCCATATCGACCTGGTAATAACCCCTATCGACCTGGTAATAACCCCTATCGACCTGGTAATAACCCCTATCGACCTGGTAATAACCCCTATCGACCTGGTAATAACCCCTATCGACCTGGTAATAACCCCTATAGATCTGGTAATAACCCCTATAGATCTGGTAATAACCCCTATCAACCTGGTAATAACCCCTATCAACCTGGCAATAACCCCTATCGACCTGGTAATAACCCCTATCGATCTGGTAATAACCCCTATACACCTGGTAATAACCCCTATCGACCTGGTAATAACCCCTATCGACACATGGGAATGTAAGACAGGTCTGGAGTCTTTTTGATGGACAATCAAAGCTGGTTTTTCTGGCCTTCTCATATGACTTGAGAAAGTCATGCCAATGCAAATAATAAATGTATAAAGTCACAGGCATTTCGGCATAAGCAGGATGTCTTCATCATATTACTTCTCATAAGGTTATTTAGTTACGTCATGAGGAAACTGTTGATAACATAAGTATGTATTATCACCATACAATACAATCATATCCCATGAACATCAGATAGCAAATACATTTCTGATTGTTAAAGGAGATATATTATTGGGTCTCTCTAGTGGCGCAGCGATCTAAGGCACTGTCACAGCCGGCCACGACCGGGAGACCCATGAGGCGGCGCACAATTAGCCCAACGTTGTCCGGGTTAGGGGAGGGTTTGGCCCGCCGGGATGTCCTTGTCCCATCGCGCTCTAGCGACTCCTGTTGAAGGGCCGGGCGCAGTGCACGCTGACTTCGGTCGGCAGTTGTACAGTGTTTCCTCCGACACATTGGTGCGGCTGGCTTCCGGGTTAAGCGAGCAGTGTGTCAAGAAGCAGTGTTTCGGAGGATGCATGGCTCTCGACCTTCGCCTCTCCCGAGTCCGTATGGGAGTTGCAGCGAGGGACAAGACCGTTACTACCAATTGGATATCATGAAATTGGGGAGAAAAAAGGGGTTAAAAGTAAAAAAATTAATAAAAGGAGATGTATTGTCAATAAATTACTCCAAAACACACAAGCACATTATTACATAGTCCATCGTACTATCAAGAACATAGATCAAATCATTATAAGAAAGAATACTATCAAGTACATTGTACTGTCCTAACTCAGATCAATCTAACTTCACTGTCCTAACTCAGATCAATCTAACTTCACTGTCCTAACTCAGATCTAACTCAGATCAATCTAACTTCACTGTCCTAACTCAGATCAATCTAACTTCACTCTAATACTGAGCTGGGTATTTTACACCAAAGTGGACACATGGGTATTTAGGATTGTTTTTTTTTACATTTTACATTTATTCCCAATGATCTTCCATCACAAAGCTGCAAGGTTTAATCGTCCACATGGAGAATGAGCTCAAATCCAGGACAGAAAACAATCAGCAAATCTACCCTTCTAAACTTCCCGGTCAGCAGCGTTCAGTGGCGCTGTTAGGATTAGGCTCTGGGGGGATCAAAGCTATGAGCTACCCTGGGAGACTGAGACTGGGAGCGCCAGGATAATTCAATACTAGCACTTGTCACTAGGAGCTGCAGCTGGAGAGAGAGAGAGAGAGAGAGCGAGAGA